>NW_008633208.1:7953-32107 GCF_000691845.1 Merops nubicus | reverse complement strand
AGAGTTAAAACAAGATTTAATCTATCTTTTGATGACTATGTTTCTGTCACAGCTTATATTGACCCGGACCTTTTATTTTAAATTAGGAGTCTTATGCTTCCATATTTTGTTTTGAATTCCTTTTTCTCTTCTCAATGCACACAGATTTTAACAGCCAAACTTGTTTGATACTTTGATTTTTTGACCTTAATTTATAAGTTACCAATAGTTTACTGCTTTCTAAAGCTTTTTGATTCATGCTCTGTTTGCTTTCCCTCTGTGAGGTTTATGGCCATGGGACCTAATTTGCTGGTTTCATTATGTATGTTAGACAAAATCTGTATTGCTAACAGGGCTCAGTTTGGGTCTGAAAGTTTTATTTAGAAAGTTAAACCATTACTGTGTAACAAATAGTTACTCAGAAAACGTACTTGCATCTGTCAGCTCCCTGAAGTCAACAACTAATTTGAACTTTTTGTATTTAAACTAATTTAACCATGCAGTAACATCACAAAGCAAACTCCACCAGTGGTTCCTGTAGCATGCTGCATAGGCCTTCCCGCACAGCTTTCTAGGAATCCAGTTTCTGATCCAACACATAGCAAGAACTGCCAGTGGTGAGGAACAATCGGGTTGGGATTAATGAAACAAGGAAAGCTGCACAATGGGCACAGTTCCCCTTGGAAGTTTACAAGCCAGCTTTTCTCATGACATTTTTGGCATGCAACGCATGGATACAAGGTGCATGTCTGGATCCTGAGGCCTGGAAGCATACTACCTACGTACAATCCTACGCTTTTCCCTACAAAACCAGTAAGAAATATTGCAGCTACTCACTTCTGTTCATGATATTTTTAAACTAGAATTTGAATTTCAGTAGATCAGACAAAAATTCATTGTGAACTTACTATCACAGATATTTGAGTAAAGTACTCATCGAGTTAATATCAAAGGAACGTTAAACAGTGCAGAATAGCAAGGGCAGATAAAATCGTAACAAAGATACAGGTATACCTCTGAAGTTCAATGGCCGTGGAAAGGGAGCCCTAAAATTTTAAACATAATTATCCGGCACCTAAAGATTAATCTCCAAGCCAGATTTGGCTGGGTGTGATTTGGGGTTTGACAGCTGGTAGCCACACACTACCTCCCTGAGAGAGCAGTCTACCATGTAGTTCTTGGACTTGCCTGCACTGAGCAGGCATCTTGCACCCTTTTGCAGCCAAGATGGGAAGGGGCCGCGGTGGTCTGCAGGTGGCAGCTCTGGTGGGTGACTCAAAATGGAACCCACAAGAGGCTGAGCCAAGACGACTTCTGCAAAGTCAGTCTCAACTGGAAAAGCTTCTCTGTGGCTTTTGATAGGAGCATATTGGTTTTTCACGGGCTAAAATTCAGAGGGGAGGGTACCAGCTTGCCTTATGATTATTCATAATATTGTTTAGGTTTTAGACTATATTCAGGTACTGGACATGCTCCCTGCTAAGGCAGCTTTTTTTAAGTACACTGGCTGCTCCGTTTGCCAAGCATATGTAAACAGTTTAAAAAATGAAATAACTGTTCTGTACTAAAATATATATTTATTCCTCCCCCCGCCAAAAAAAAAAAAAAAAAAAAATTGTTTTTCATTATGGCTTGCTTGCATGCCAAACTTCATTTGAATGAATAAAGATATTTTTTAGGTATGGGATTAAAAAAGAATAGCATTGTAGTTATGTAAAATCTATGCTCCTGCAATTTAAAAGAATGCTACCCTGGAGTTTTAAACTTTCCAAAATGAGGATTTATAATGAAACACCTGACAAAACCTTAACATACAGATACTAATAAGTTATTCTGTAAACAATGGATCTGATTCAGATTTTTTTAAACTCCCATATTTAGCCTAGTGTGACTTCATTGACTCCAGTGGAATAGTTTCCCTCATTTACTTTGTTGTGAGTGGTTGCAATCATGCGTGGTATATTGTAAACATATGTTGAGGGATCTGTACAGATCACTCTTTAAGTTCCACATTGACAAAAATGGATAGTAGATGAAGTGACGTCTCTAATGAGTTAGCCAGAAAAACACTTAATGAATAAAAATAAATGGGTGTTACTTCAAATGCCATTGTACTCTGTATTTATTCTGTATTTTTACCTTATAGCTATTCAGTTTTCTCAACCCCCCTGCCCTCTGACATTAAATCTGCCCAGTATTCTTGACAACATACTTCTAGGTTTCCATATAGTTTGGTCATTTTAGTAATAGGGTTTATAGAAATAATATGTTCTACTTAGAGTTAGTGTAGTATATAAGGAAATGGCTGTTGTGCAGCTATTCTGAAGGTTAAAATGGCTCACTGAGGTATTACTGCAGCTGTTGTAGGCCTTGTAATGGCCAGAGTTGCCGACTCAGAGAAGGATTTTGTGTTGCAGAATCCTGCTCTAGACTGTAATTCTGATGAGGCTCATGATGAGGAGATGGCTGCTGAGGCGAGAAGGAATAAACAGAGCTGGTAGCTTTCCTACCTGAGCTAGAGCTCAGAAGACGACTCCAGAATACACTGAAAATCTGAAAGATGCCAGGATCTCTGTTCCCAGGATTTTGTGTAAACATTAGACAAAGAATTCAGGAATTGGGCAGGATACCACACCTTTCATTTGGATAATGTTTACTTTAACCTTAGAAAGAATGTTTACTACAAACCATGTATACCTAGCACATTTGACTGAGGGCATTTTAAAAATTCAGCAAATCAATCAGCTGCTAATAGGGCCCTGAATTACGAGTGGGCATGGCATATGCCAGCTTTACATCACTTCTTCCCCCAGTTGAATCCCTTTAACTGCCATCATCCCATTATCTCTTTGTGATACAATGTATAGCTTTTGAAATGCACTGGCAAAGTTTACAGTACACCAGTTTGGCTGGTATTCAGTGAATATCTTATTCAGCTGATCTACCATTTTCTGCCCTCTAACAAATTTTATCTTCCTAGTTATTTTAGTGGAAAAGCAGCACACTGCCAGGTATAGTCTCCCTTCAATGCATGCTTGCATCTCCCATTAACTCTAGAGGGAATTATGCACACACATCAGGAGAAAAATATACCCCATAGTGATAATGGCTTGCATTTATATAATGCCTTTTATTCCAAAGCACTTTTCAGACTGCTGTATTGCTAATCTGATTAGAAGCTCCATCTGTAGAGTACACCTCCATTACTCTGCTCTTCTAGTAAGCAAAATATTTTCAACATGGTCTGTGAAAACCCTTTAAAAAGGTGTCACTATGTATTTACGCTCGGGTTTTTTATTAGTGATGATTACTTGTCTTCCTCCCTTCTCCCCTCTTATGTACAGCACACTGTAAATGCACACCTTTGTTCAATTTTTACTGTGGACTGCAAAAGCCACAATAAAAAATGGAGACCACACAATATGGTGTGAGATGTCAAAAAACCCCATTTGGTTTTGCTCTCAATGAAATCACTTGCCAAGTCACCAGTGAGTTCACTGGCACCTATCACAGCTCGGACCTCAGTGGTATGAAGAAACTGACCCATTTTTACCACAAAGTTTCATGAATACATGGACCTAGATAAAAACCTACTAGTTTACAATACAGGTACAATACAGGCACAATACAGGCACAGGAAAGTGATCAGTATCTTAGGTGTGAAGAAAGAATTTTTCATCAGACAAAAAGCTTACTTCATTCTCTCAGCTGTGGCAGGGCTGTGAGTCACTGCTCTGCCCAGAACAGCTGCATGTCCAGGATTTTGGCATCCAACTAATAAAGGAGCACTGTACATTATTTCAGCTGCAATAAGATCCCTCAGTCTCTCTGAGGCAACACACAGAATGAAAGACTGAAGCTCCCATCACAGCAAAGCCTACCCGGGCAACAAAACCCAGCATGGGGAGCTGTGGGGCTGGTAGGGGTAAGAGAGAAGAAGTAATGTGTACTCGTGTGTACTCATGGGTAAGGGCTGCTGAAAATTACACCATACTTCTGTGTCTCCAAAATAGAGCTTAAGTGTGTTTCATAGGTGTACAAGCCATCTGCTTGTCTTCCAAGGCTAAATTTTACCCACTGCACTTTAAAGATTCATGTTCATTGCTCTTGCAGTTACCACTGAGGTCTAATTCACATCTTGGGATGGTAGCAGCAGCAGAAGAAAAACTTTTCATGGAATATCTGTTATACAACCACTTCTCCTCCTACTCTGTCCCCGTATGCCTAACGTATTTTTTATTTCATGGATGGAGACGTCTTTAATAACGTGATAGGGAATCCAAACGGCCACCCTGTTGCGCCAACAAGAACAACACATTTCACAAGATATCCTCCTCGGTGCTTTCCAGAGATTTCTTTACCTTAAGGGGGTGTCATTATTATGTTTTATCTTTGCCCGTTAGTGTAATTTTAATTTATCATTAAGTAACATTTTGCTTTTTAACATAAAGTATTCAGTGTGCTTGATGGAGCAGCACTTCATGGAAAGTTAGTTCCTTCACAGCAACAACTGTTTGGAGAAGAGGAGTTTATTAATTTATCAGAGCCTTATGTTCAATTTCAGATTTTTCAGCTTAGGAACCAACAATCAGCTGCACCTGTTACCAATTAAAGTATTAATGGCACATCAATCAAAGAAAAATCACTGCAAAAGGAGATTACACAAGCTCTGTACTCGTGTCATTTCTTTGGAAGTTATCTTTTATTTCCAAAAGAAATTAAATCCATAAACTATACACTAAACACCCTGAGCGAGACTCCTGCTACAGTGCCTGCAGTAACCGTGCCTGAAACAGTGGGGGCAAGATCTCTTTCTGCTGAAGGCATTGGGTGCCTTGTATTTAAAAAGTAATAATGTTGCTTTAAACACAAAGGCCAGCAGGACCCTGTTAATGTTTTTATGGAGCTTGACAAAAGTTAATTACCAAGTTTGCAAAAAGCCCATGAAGCACGAGCAGGGCGTGAGATTGATGGAATTTCCTTGCTCCTCGCAGGTTGCTGCCTCTCCCCACGATGGGGAAGGCACTGCGGCAACACAGGCAGAGACGCTGCACAGAGGTTGTCTAATTTCATCACCAGTTCTCTGTACAAAAAAAACATTATCACCTCCAATT
This sequence comes from Merops nubicus, assembly GCF_000691845.1. Lineage (NCBI taxonomy): Eukaryota > Metazoa > Chordata > Aves > Coraciiformes > Meropidae > Merops > Merops nubicus. Next base: position 27,014 of record NW_008633208.1, on the reverse strand, counting down.
AACAGGAAGAAGTGACATGAGCAAACGACGCAGCTGCCATTGTGCAGCCAGTCTAGCGGTGTCACTGGCTCTGCGCCATGTTGGTTGTGAGGCCTGAGTGTTCACTTGGGTCACCTCATATCACATCCTTACCCCTACAGCCAGTGTGGCTAGGATAACACATACGTGTTTGCTAAGGCCTTGGACAATCCCTTTTTACTGCTACATACATAAGTTGTATATACAACGTGTATCAACATCGTTACTTTACGGTACCTTTTAAACCTACCAGAGTTTCCAACCAAAGTTGCTCTTTGGTCAATTAGATTGCCTAATTGTGTGCTGGGGAGGATGCCTTTTTATCAAGATGAAAAGCTTTCAAGAAAAGGCCCTCTCAAGCAGATATGTTGAGCTGATTTATTTTGGGGTGCCCTATTTTGCCATTGTTTTCAGGTTGGCAGCCTCTGAGAATTTAACTGAGGCATATTCTCTAAAGTATGAGGTGCTCTCTTCACACAGCATGTTAATGGCCTATAATCCCAGCATATGTACTTGACTTTGTTGTTTTTACTCTTTTCCCCTTTTTAAATTGCAATATATTTAAATGATTTTTAACACTTAAAATGCTACTAAAAATCTAAGAAGGTCTGTCAGATTCCTTCCTCTTGTTTTGCTTCAGAAAGTGGTGCTTTGATTGTCCATTAGAGAGTTGTTTACATTTCTCCAAAAGCTCCATTTAGTTTTCCTGACAAGGTGGAATAAGTGACTGGCTGTGATGGATAGAGGCACCTGTCCTAATGGCTGCTCAAACTGTGCCCACTAGTGCACGTTACATTGATAAATTGACAACAGTTGGGACATGCTCTGCTAGCAGCAAGAATGAGGCTACTAGGACAAACACAGGCGGTTAGACAGTCTGCTTTAATATTCTTGGGAAAGGTATACAGACTTTTAATCTAACACCCCAACAGCTGCAGTGAGAAATTAGTGTGCAGGCAGAATTTCTTTGTTACCTTGACATTAGCATTGCTAGTTAGCCTGAAAGTATGTTTACAGTAAAATATTTCCCAGTCTCCTTGTTCATACACCTGCAGTACCTGCATTTGGCACGCTAATTAAAATTGCATTGCAGGATTTTACTCATGCCTTTGCCTCTCTTCCTAGGTTTCATCTTCCTTTTTGCAGATGGCTTGACTATTTTTATTGATTTATTTGCTAAAGCCAAGCCACATTTATCAGTCTTGTGTTCTATCGGCAGAAAAACACCAGAGTTATAGATGAGTGTCAAGAAAAGTTCCGGGTACCAGTTGCAAGATACAGGATGAGAAGCGTGAAAATGTTTTCAGTACTTCCTCCCTCATGTCCCCTATTTAATGAGGAAGTTTGGGATAGGATGATCTGAAGGACAGGAAGCACTGAGGCCTTCTCACTGGAAAAAGCCATCTGGCAACAACTGCAGTATGAAGGTGCAGACAGCAGCCTAGCACGCACACGTCCCATCTCCCTGCTGCTGGGTGCTGTCAGAGAGAGCTGTCACATCCAGAAGGCCCCTTTCTCCTTGGGCCCCTTGTGACCGGCAGTTCCATGAGTGACCCGGGATTCACAAGGGAATGGGCTGGAAGAGCAGATGCAGAGTTTCATTATTCTGCTTCTTTCCTCCCACCTTCCCTTTTTCCCAGTCACTTTGTGCTTATCGCTAACAGAAATACTATCTCTGCTCCAGCTGGACTGACTGAGCTCCAGAAGCCACAAAATTCCCCTGAATTTATCAGTGATAAGCTTGTTTTAACCTAAGACTAATCTAAAGGAACAAATGACCATGGAAAAAATACTACAGCTTAATGCAAAGCCATAAAAAAAGAGGCACAAGCCACAGAAGAAGTATGGACATAATAATGCTTCTCAGAGCCTTGCTTTTAAATGGCCTAGTTACTGATTTTATGATAAGGCACAGTTTGCCTTTCTGATTTGCATGGATAATGAAGCAATTAACAGCTATCATATATAAAACATGTTAATTCTTCATTAGGCACCAAACAAAATGGCATAATGCTCAACAACATATAGTGCGGAAGCTCCAGCTATTTGCCAATTCTGTTTCTACAGAGCTTTGATGGGAGCCTTGTTGGTGCACACATTTTGCTCAGTTAGATGATGGTGGGTTTGCTATGAAACTAGGCGATGATGGGTTGGTGGTGGGCTCCCCTCCCCACAGCCACTAACCTTCTTTTCACATTGTAATTTTTGACATTGCAAACAGCTACTCGTACAGCATCACAATAGCAAAGCAAGAATTATGTGGGGTCTGGTATTTCTCATGCAAATGCTAACAAAAAAGAGAGGAAAAATTTCAGAAAACCTTCCCTTATAACGGACCAGTTTTTGTGTTCAGAACTGCCTGTACTTTCAGGATCAGCAAATTAAAATGTAAAGGGCTACATATACAAAACAGTCTCTCTAAAGATAAAAGGAAAACCTGGCATAAGAGACTACATTTCAAACAATTTGTCAGGAATACTTTGTTAATGACTCTCTGCTGAAAAGACTAAATGCCTGAAACAAAGGGTTTGGAAAATTCTTCAAGTAAGGACAGTGTAAGAAGAGAGAGATGGCACCATAAATATAAGAAGCACCTACATGTTTGCAAGAGATTTACAGAGCTGCATTGGAGGATATGAATTAACCTATTCCCATGTGCTTTGCATAGTAAGGGCACATGGCATTTGTCATATCCCTATTGGACTAGCATGCGTAATAAAAGCAGATAACCAGGACAAGAAAATTAGTATTGGGACCAAGCCCATACTTTATTAGAAGCTCTTTCTTTTTCTTTCTTCTCTCTTTCTACAAATACAAACAAGCCCTGTGACAGTATCACAGTAAGGGAGCAGTAAATTAAAAAAGTCAACCACAATAGCATCAACATTAGGGGTTACAACAAATGCAATCATTGTTGGGAAAAACTCCTAAATGCATGCATCTCCACAAAGAACTTTGAAACAATGACTTTACTCCATAGGGAAATGCTGTGGTATATAATATAGTATCATTACAATAAAAAAGGAGCCATGAGGCACATCACTAAAAGAGAAAACAAATCAAAACCAAACAGAGAAGAAAAGCAAGCAGCTTATTGTGTCTCTGCCAAGGGTGAAGTAAACAGTGCATCCGTTTCAAAATTCAGACCTCTATGTCTGACCAGGAGTAAAACTGTCCGTTAGAAAAGAGTCAGGAAAGGTTAGTGACATTTTGAGTGTCTAGTTTCTTTATGCTTTTCCCTTGCACACAGAAAAGCGGTTTCAAGTGCACATATTTATAATAAATCCAATCGTTAAAGGAAAATAATTTTACAAATTCCCTTTTATGTTAAGAATACTCTTATCATAAACATGGAACATACTGTGTGCAAACAGCCTGTCTGACTTATAGCAGCTCAGTTCAGCCTCTGCAAGATAACCAAGAGTAATGGTTTTTGATAATCAGGCCACAGTATTAATATAACATGAACCATAAATGCTTTTGTATTACATTTCTGGTTAAGCTACCAAATCTCATTGGAATATTAAGGAGAAAAGCTATATTCTGCTTTCTGTTCTAAATTGCAAAACATGCTTCAGAGCATTTCTACAGATGTCTCTTTTGAACAAACACTGCAAAAGCAAGTACGTGGTACAGGTGATTAATGGATATACCTCCTAAATAAACCTCTGATCCTCAGTATCCAGTTCAAGCTCAAATGTTGCTTGCTGGGTCAGAGTGTGGGTTCCACAAACCTTACCTGTGGGATTTCAAGTGTCAGTTATGCTGGCACGGGTCAGTCTGCCTGGGAATGTGGAAGTCAATTGCTCTGGGAGGAGAAAACTCCATTTCGATAGTATTCATCAGTCCTATGTGCTTCTACAGCACTGGTCTGAAGGGACTCATTTCGACTGATGCCAGTTGTGGAGAAACTCTAAATGATGCCCATTCTCACCCATGTTATCAATAAGAAATACATAAAAAAAGAAAGTAATAATTGATGTTAAGATTTGGGGAGTATTTTACAGCACATCAGAATAAGATGAGATGACTCAGAAACTTTGCTTATGATAAACATACATGCAGAAAACAAACTATACATGTATTGCTACAACTAAATTTCATACTAGTATTGGGGAACAGTAACTACAAACCCACAAACTTTTCACAGAAACAGTGTCTCCATATTATAATACCTATAACAACCCTGCTGCCAAAAAATAAATATGAGTATTATATATCAAAACATACATATAAAAACACAGAAACTTATTTTGATTTTTTAAAAAATGAAATTCTGGTTGAAATATGTTGTTTATTATTTGAATTGCTTATAAGCCAATTCCACATCAATGGCTGGTGGAATACAAACCAAATACCAGAGATGACTTTCTTGGTATTTTCCATTTACTTCTGGTAGGTGAAACAGAAAGCTGAGGTCCACTCCTAACCACTTCTGGTCATTAAAAAAATCCATGGCAATTTTAACAAGAATATGGGTGTAAAATTAATCACAGTGACCTGACCAAATTCCATTTCTGGTAGTTATATCCTGCATACCTAACATTCCTTCTGCAGTTTCAACTGAAGAATTTATTCTTCACCTCTCCTCTTAAAAAGCATTGTATGTAGTGGTGCTGCTAACACAATTTTGGCCCAAGAAGTTTCATTTCAATTGCAGGCAAATGAGCTGAAGAACTCTTGAGTCATCTTAGACTAAAGGTACCTTAAAAACAACTGTTCTGGCACTTCATCCAACTATTTTTTCCCCTTATAAAGTACATATTATTCTACCTCCTGAATGCAGTGGAAGCATCTATTTACCCATCAATTCTCTAATTAAGAAAACCTTATCTTTCATTTCCACAGCCATGACCTGGAAAAGCATCCCACTGACCTGGAGTCAGGTGAAGGAACGCAGTGAGCAGTATCACAGGCTCTTCAGGCAAACTGCAAGAAAACCCGCTCGGGATCTTGGATCTTGGTCTTAGGAATTGCACAGGCCCTCGCTGCCTCTGCTCTTTCAGACACAAGCCAACCAAAAGATGAGGATTCCCTCTTTACTCTTAGAAACCAGAAAAATGGCAGACATGGCCACAGTGTTAATTATTCTTCCTTTCCCACCTCTAGTTAGACAGAATAATTTAAAGTCCGGCGTGTATCTAACCAATTAACCAGAAAGATCTGGCTAGAAACCAACTGTGAAAATCACCATTAATTTTAAAACTAACTAAACTATTATACCTTATGGCCTTGCCATCATTATATCAGCCCTTCACATAGTCACTAGAAAAAGGCAAACAGGATATTATAGGTAAATATATCTATATGCAGAAAGACCGAAGCCAGACAGTGAGTAAGAAACCATCAGCAACCCCCAGTGAATCTATCAAGCTGGCACCTGCCACGCTGAAAGAGAACACGTCTGTTAAGGTAAGACACATACAGGGGACAGGGAGACATGCAGGCCCTGGGCTGCTCCAGGCAGGTAGGAGTAGGCATCTGTCAGTCTGCCACAACGGCAGCAGCCTCCTAAGAGCTAGCCCTGCTGGCTCCTCTCCAGGTAAGCTGCTTTCTGAGCTGAGGACAAATATATATTGTACAGCAGGCTGGCTAGAGTTTTCCAAATAACTGTTGAGGCATGTTTCACAGGTGATAACGTCTCTAACAAGCAAAATATTATGAATTGATTTCGGCATGAGCTATTCAAGATAAGATGGAATAGGAACAGTGGCTGAAGCAGAAGTGTTTAAAGGAGACACCGGGTCTGTTCCTTGCTTCTGACCTCTGTAGATAAGCAATAAAATTATACATGGCTGCAACAGTATTTTGTGTCAAGAGTATTAAGTGGACAGCTTCTAATTACCTTTAGCTCATAAAGATAAAGAGCTTGATCTATTGCTTAAAAGCTTTTTAGTTTAAATTATTTTAATCAACAATTCTATTTTTAGCAGATGTTTCTAAGATGCTTTTCCAGTAAATGGGGGCAGGGAGGTGGGAAGGGGGATTTGAGGTCTGGTTGACTAGCTGGCTCACCTCCCAGGATGCACAACCTTGAAGTCCCCAGCTCAGTAAAAATCTGCCTATGTAAAAATGAGATAAAGGAACTGGAGTCTTGGAACCTTACAGCAGCAGTCATATTTTCTAGAATTCACTTTTCCCTCCAATTGCGACAGTGTCCAGCAGTATCTAATGTATTTTTATCAATGTCTTGGGACTCAGTGTGAGGAGAACACTAATGATCCTTTTCTTTTCTAAGCTTGGTTTCAATCCCTGGCAACATTTTCTTTTTATATGTCCCTAATTTATAGGGAGCCGAGATGAGAAGCCCTTAACAGGGTAGCTGTTGAGCATGAAGAATCCAAGAACCATAGAGAGTAGATGAATGGCAGATGATGCTGGTATTGAAAACACGTTGCTTGGTTGCACCTTCTCTCAAATGAAAGAAATGGCTTTGGAGAAAGGCAGTTTTAGAACACTCCATGATCCCTCAGGCTCTGAGAAAAACAGTGGTGAGAGGGAAGCAAAAAGCTGTGCAACAACTTCTGAAACTCCACCACATGATGCTCAAAGTACAAGTCATCCACACATATCCAAGATTATTTTCACTAACAAAACCTTTATTAAAGGCTGCAATCTTATTCTTTGGAGCAGATTTAATAATCCAACAGACTTGAATCTCTTCATCATTTTGGAGTATTGATTAATCCCTTGATGCTCATTTGGATAATGTGCATGTGGGCTGTTCATGTCCTAATCTTCATAAAATTCAGACCAAAAATGTTATCAAGCTATTCTCTCACTACATCACAGGCAATCTAATGAAAATATCCCCATATGTCATAAATCAGATATTAAAAAGAGGAAAAAAAACCACAAAAATTATGGATTCCATGACTCTTCTGAGTAAGAAAAAGATCCATCCTTAGCTATAACAGCAAAAATGACCTTGGAACAGGGCGTTTCCTGAAAAACGAAGGATTGGCTGGGGTTAATGGCCTACAGCTTTGCCTGAGGCCATCAAGTCTTCCAGTCAGTCATTAATCCCCCGGAAGTACCCTGGTGCCTTGATCATTTCTACTTAATTAAAGTCGGTGATCCCCAGGATGCCTCCATTTCACCAGGAGACTCTTTCTACTTACTTCAAGGAATGTGCTTCTCAACTCCTTCCCTCCGTTTCTTTCTCTCTTTCTCAAGATATTTGACATGACATCTTCCAATTTCCTTTTTAATGGCCAATGTTTAATATGGCTTACAAATAATTATTTTTTCTTTCATCTTTGACATGAACCCTTAGTCTGAAATTGAAAAATTAATTATTTTTTTTTCTTCTAAGGGAAAAATACATCTGTGGTTCCTGCATGAGGGGCATTGAACCCAAAGTAAAAAACTACTGAGGTTTAAAGAGCTCGTATCTTTAAATCAAACCAACCCAAGAGCAATACATCCAAATGAAGAGAAAAAAACAGAAGTATGTTTTAGGGATGAGTAGAAATCACACAGGATGATTTAATGAAAACTCAAAAATGGGAATCTGCTCATATTGCTTTTTTCCCCATCCAAGTCTCTAATCCTGGAAACACTTACCAGAGAGTTACTTTAATGATTATCAGTGGGCCTCACAGACTTCAGTGGAACTAGGCACATGCAAAGAGGTGGGCACTCCTGCTTTCAGGACCAAAGCCTACATTTACAAACAAACAAGCCAGAAGGGCCACCAGCGTAGCACTCTTTAGAGAGGCAATTCCATCCAACCTACACTCCGTTAACAGTCGGTTGCAGGCTACAAAATTTAGATCTAGATTTTTAGCACCCGAAATTTCAAATGATGATCTGAAATAGGCTACATATTAAAATACACATTCTTACAAGCATACAAAAATCAAGGTGCAGAGTTCAGTCTGCATCATATGCAAGATGCATTCCCTGTCTCAATGATCTGATAACCCCAAGTCCTGATCATAGAATCATAGGATGTTTTGAGTTGGAAGGGACCACAAAAGGACATCTAGTCCAAACCCCCTGCAGTAAGCAGGGACATCACCAACTATATCAGGTTGCTCAGAGCCCCTCCTCAAGCCTGACCTGGAATGTCTCCAGGGATGGGGCCTCCACCACCTCTCCGGGCACCTTGTTTCACTGCTTCACCACCCTCCTATAAGAGGGCTTCCTCCTAATGGCTAACCTAAATCTCCCCTGCCTGAGTTTAAAACCATTGCCCCTCATCCTGTCCCTACATGTCCTTGTAAAGAGTCCTTCCCCAGCTTTCCTGATACTGGAAGGCCACCATAAGGTCTCCCTGGAGTTTTCTCTTCTCCAGGCTGAACAACCCCAGCTCTCTCAGCCTGTCCTCACAGGAGACGTACTCCAGCGCTCTCATCCTTTTTTGTGGCCCTTTCTAACAGGTCCATGTCTTTCCTGTGCTGAGGACTCCAGAGCTGGACACAGTACTCCAGGTGAGGTCTCACCAGGACAGAGCAAAGGGGCAGAATCACCTCTTTCCATCTGCTGGCCACACTACTTTTGATACAGTCCAGGATGTGACTGGCCTTCTGGGTTTCCATTGCTCATTGGTGGCTCAAGTCCAGCTTTTTGTCCACCAGTACTCCCAAGCCCTTTTCTGTAGGGCTGCTTTCTGTCCCATCATACCCCAGCCTGTACTGATAGCAAGGATTGCCCCCACCCAGGTGCAGGACCTTGCACTTGGCCTTGTTGAACCTCAGGAAGTTCCCATGGGTCCACTTCTCAAGCTTGTCCAGGTCCATTTGGACAGCATCCTGTCCCTCTGGCATGCAGATCCCACCACTCTGCTTGGTGTGAACTTGCTAAGGGTGCACTTGATCCCACTAAATCACTGATGAAGTTATTACACAGTACTTGTCTGAGCATGGACACCTGAGGGACACAGCTTCTTACCCATCTTCATCTGGACATGGAGCCATTGACCACTGCCCCATGGATGTAACCATCCTTATCCACTGAATTATCCATTCATCAAATCCATATCTTTCCAGCTTAGAAAGAAGGATGCTGTGGGGGACTGTGTCAAGGGCCTTGCAGAAGTCCAGACAGATTACATCTACAGCTCTTCCCTTGTCCTCTGATGTAGTCATGCCATTGTAGAAAGTCACAAGTTTGGTCAGGCAGGACTCGCCCCTAGTAAAGCCATGCTGACTCTCTTGAATCACCTCCCTGTCCTCCATGTGCCTCAGTGTAGCTTCTAGGCGGATCTGTTCCATGATCTTCCCAGGCACAGAGGTGAGGCTGACAGGTCGGTAGTTCCTGGGGTCCTCCTTTCTACCCTTCTTAAAAATGGGTGCAATGTTTCCCTTCTTCCATTCACCAGCGACTTCCCCTGGCTGCCAGGACTTTTCAAATGTCATGGAGAGTGGCTTGGCAGCTGCATCAAACAATTCCCCTGGGTTCCTCAGGTGGCTGAGAACATTGTCTTCACTTACAGTGGGAGGGACTTTGTTCCCTGGGTCCCTATCTTGTGAGGGACCAGAGTGAGGAGACGCTGGCTGAGATCCGATCCTTCAAGTCTTTGGTATTCCATGTGGTAGGAGGCTGCAGTGCATCTTCAAATTAGTAGCTGCACTTAAACCTGTACTTACTGCTCATGGTCAGCTGTTTTGCCAATGACCAGGCCCAACAAAAATGATAACACCAGCAGGGAGATGAACCAATATGCAGACTGTATTGTAGACAGAAATGTTACTATATGAATGACCGCCGGGGGTACAAACAAGTCAACAAGCTCGTACATGATCGACGCCACCCCCAACGATCCCACAAACAACATGACCCGGCCCACAACAGGTGGTACAAACAGTGAACTGAGGTAGCCCATAGTTGGCATGGGAAACAGCCAGACCAGCAAGCTGAACACATGAGAAAAAGGTGCCCACGTGGCAACTCTCACCCGATCGACCCGCGTTCGCAAAGGCCTAAGCAGACCAGGGCCCAGCTCCAGGGAGAGTCAGGAGGTCTGCCCTGAACCAGGAAGCTCTGTGGAGTGCACTCCACAGAGCAGACACTCCTGACTCCCTGCCAGTGGTCCCAGCTTTTATCCCCAAGCAGACACCTGACTTTTGTCAACTCAATGTGGGACCCCTGGGGCTCATTTCCCTTATGGCTCTCCCTGCAGGGCCGGCCGCACCCTGGGGGGAAGCTATAAGGCAAACCCACCACCTCTTTATGAAGGGCTGTGGGAATCACCCATATGTCAACCTTAATTCAGGGCTCAGGGTTCAAACCCCAGCATTTCATCAGCCCACCTGATGGCTTGACGTAATCAAAATTCTGTTTTGAACCTTGCAGCCTACTTCTCCCTCTGTTACAGGCTACAGCAACACTAGACAAAACTTCCCTGTGTCTGCGTGGGTTCAAAGCAAGGTTTTAACTCTGTGAAGAAAGCCAGCAGCTACTCAGGACAACAACAAAGGAGGAGTTACAGCAGCCTTTCCAAACTCCACAGTGCAATAGCCCACGATGAGTAGTTTCTTTGGCAAAAGAGAAAATGTAAGTATGTACATGTGTGTATGGTCCACCACCCACAACAGCTGAATCTCTATCCGCCTTTGCACACACTACACACACAGGGGCTGTGTGCATACAAAGAAACACAGAGGAGGCACATGTAATATTGTAATTTCTCACCGCTATCACAGAATGATGATATAACTAGACTGATTCATTTCCCTAGCAATTTTGCAGAACAACTTGACAAGCTTGTTGATTCCTACTCAGTCAGAACATTTCATAAAAAAAAAACCAAACAAACAGAAAATAAGATTTTCACGTGATAGTCATACATATTGCATCAGTATTACTAATACATTGTTTCGTGTAAGTCAAATACAAGGACTTAGCAAGTTAGACTGTGGATCAAAATATATCTAGTGCATTTATAGCAGTAACTAGCAGTAGCTAGTTACACATTGCATCACAACTAGCTACTTCACAGTTGGTGACACTTTAACTGAACTCTGACTGATATCAGTCCTATCACGAATGTAAATTTTTCTCTCCTGATTATGATAGCAACGACCCATAATGTTTTCAGGATATTTTTGTAATTATTTGACATCATGCTCAAGACATTTATCACAGAATCACAGAATGTTAGGGATTGGAAGGGACCTCCAGAGATCATCCAGTCCAACCCCCCTGCCAGAGCAGGACCATCTAGTCTAGGGCAGGTCACACAGGAAGAGATCCAGACGGGTCTTAAAAGTCTCAAAGGAAGGAGACTCCACAACCTCCCTGGGGAGCCTGTTCCAGTGCTCTGTGACCCTTACAGTAAAGAAGTTTTTCCTCATGTTGAGCTGGAATTTCCTATGCTTCAGTTTGTGTCCATTTCTCTGTGTCCTATCACAAGGTATAAGTGAGAAGAGATTGTCCCTTCCTTCCTGACACCCAGCCCTCATATATTTATGCACATTAATTAGATCCTCCCGTATTCTTCTCTTCTCCAGACTAAAAAGCCCCAGGTCTCTCAGCCTCTCCTCATACGGCAGGCATTCCAGTCCCCAGTCATCCTCGTAGCCCTCTGCTGGACTCTCTCGAGTAGATCTCTGTCCCTCTTGAAATGGGGAGCCCAGAATGGCCAGAATGGACACAATGCCCCAAGTGAGGTCTCACCAGGGCAGAGTGCAGGAGGAGGAGGACCTCCCTTGTTCTGCTGAACATACTTTTCTTAATGCACCCCAGGAGACCATTGGCCCTCCTGGCCACAAGGGCACACTGCTGTCCCATGGACAACTTGTCCACCAGGACTCCAAGGTCCCTCTCCACAGGGCTGCTCTCTAGCAGATCTCCTCCTAACCTGTACTGGTGCATTTTATTGCTCCTCCCCAGGTGCAGGACTCTGCGCTTATTCTTGTTTGTTATTCTTGTTATGACTGCTCTAAGAACACAATTAATTGTTCCTACTGAAATAGCCTGTAGGAGTCCTAGTTCCTGGAAAGAATTGTGTGGTAGATGTTCCCAGTCACACCCAAGAAAGCTCACATGTGCATTGAATTTAAAGTTACTGAATTATACTCAGATCACCAGCTCTGTGATTCTTCAGTAACATCACAGAATTTACAGTTATCATGGGTCTCTTTCAAAATTGCCCTTCCCAGCCAAGTAAGTCTTGATGAAGTCTGCCCAACCTTTCTGTTATTTCAAGTTTGACACCACTAATACAGGAGGTACAATCCTCTCCAAGGAAGGACAACTGTGCTATAATCAAGATGTCTGGATACTGACAAACATAAAAGGAAGAGATAATTTAAAGTTTCAGAGGTCTGAACCCAAACTTGCTTTTTCAGGACACAAACTTTTTCATCTGCTATTTTGGTTTACAAACAACACGCAGAATGAGCCTATGCTGAAAAAAAAAAAAAAAAACCACCTCAGTGCTGAATTTATCAGGATGGCTGAAAACTTTACGCTTCCCAATTAGCACTAGTCAAAAAGAAGTACATCCCTACACACTGTGGAATAATTATAACCCTGAGATGGCTTCCATCCCTGAATAAGTACATCCTGTTTATGACTTCTAACTGTTCATATTTTATTTGTTTCTCACCTTTTCATGATTCTTACGGAAGAATGATACCAGGTTTAAATCTTTTTTGATACCTCCCATGATCAGAGCATCACTTAAACATTATTATTTGTTGAATTACATTCACATCAAGCATCTGCTAAAGGACTGCAAGGAGATCCACAACTACAGAATGAAACACAATCTAAAAGGAAATATAAGCCAAAACCTTGGTGACACAAAGAAGCAACATAGCATAAAAATGTATACATTTCACGTTGCATGCTTTTCCATTAGGCAGGACATTTCAAAAGTTTGAGATGGTACTTGGAGGAACTCAGCTGTGACCACAGAGGAGAGATGTTTTGTAGATTAAAATGCATTATTGCCATTAACTTGAGAGGAAAAAATCATACAGTGAAAAAAAAAAAAAAAAAAAAAAGAGAGGAGAAAAGAAAATAGTTTCACTAGTCATTTTATTGATCAAAGAATTCATTTTCTAAGTGCTCAAACTTTGAGCCTTTCAGTAAAGACAAACTTTGAACCCTGTTTAATGATGCTCTGGAAGAGTTCCTTCTCTTGAAATACAGCAAAAAGACTTGTAAAAAAAAACATTATTTCAACACCGAAGTAGTTTAAGTGACTGACTGAAACCACAATGTGTAAGAAGTACAACTCAAGCTTGGCAGAACAGAGCCAAATAAATAGTGATGATAAGCGACATATCTAACAATGTAGTCTCAGTGTCTTGTCATTAATACAATTATGTCAGTACAGTCAATCAGCACATAGCCTTGACTTTAAAGTAAGATTACAAATATGTGGTTTTTTTTTGAGTTGGAGGGAGGAGGACAGAGAAGAATCTTTGAATTTAAAGCCACAATTATTCATGGCTTTTTAGGAAAACAAGGTTATCCTTCTAGAATATGCTTTGTGCTGGAGTAATGCTAAAATGATTCTTATGAGTTCAATACTATCTGTACTAGCCCTCTGGCTATACAAAACAAAAAGGGACTCAAGACGAAGCATTCCTTCCACAAATGAGAAACTGATTTACTACCTGAAGTGATAATTAATGCCATTCAGTTCAGCTTCAAGTGTGGATGAATAGGACAAAATGAGAACGGATGTTCTCAGAATGCTTTCCTCTCAAAAAGGTTCTTTACTATGTGCTGGGAGGACCGACAAACATACAGCATCAGCAGTGGCCAGTGATGGCATCTGCCAGAGCAAGCTATCCCTCAGCAAGTGAATAAGAAATGAACAACCTTTGTGGCTTAATGACAAAGTCATGCTGTAGAAAGGCCAGGATAGGCAAAACCACACTGGCTATACCAGGCATGGAGAGTAGTCCACAACAGCAAGTGTTCTGCAGGTAAAATTTACTTACACAGACTTCCACAGGAGATCCATCTGCTTCAAGACGTCAGCTTATTTTTTAGATAAATTGTTAAAATAATGCTGAGGCCCTGGCATAAGCCTCCAGATGCTGGGATGTTCAGAAGGAAAGCTGCCTAAAATCCTTAGGTTGTGCCCTGTGACTGCAGCTGTCCTGAGAAATTGCCGCTGGATTCTGAAGCAGCAGCCAGGACAACATCCAGCTAGTCAAATCCTCACAGGAGATAAATTAGGTGAGTCTTGCTTCTGCTGACAGATTAAATCTACCATATAACAACATGCTAATATTCTTGGTACTTCCATCCTTTGAGATGCTCTGTAAGGGCTTTTGAACTAATTGCAGTATGCTGAACAACAGGCTAATACGTCCCATCATTCTGCCCCTCTGGCCACTCACCAAATCTCTGTAAGCTTCTCTGACCCACTCCTGGCTTTGCTGATAGATCTTCATGTAATTCGTCTCTGATCCTCACTCAGCTCTCCTGATACCCTGACTTCTGCTGTATCCCTCATGCAGCTCTAATATTTGCTTGTCTCATTTGGGTTCCATTCCTTCTCTGCTTCTCTTTTACTTCCTCCTTTATATAATTTGGATCCAAATACCTCTTTCATCTCTCCTTACTTCCTGCTCCTCTGACCTTGTGTCAGCTAGTACAAAATTGGTCTGATCCTGACGGATCATACATTTTTCTTTGAACTCCTATTTAGCTCCAATCCTCTCTTTTCCTTCTCCTGGCATTTTGATCCTTTCTACCTCCATTTGTCCTGTTTTGATCCACTTTCAGCTTCCCCAGAGCCTCTACAATCCTCTCCGAGCCTTCTTTTGCTACCCTGATCCCTTCTCCACTCTCTCTGTGTGGTTCCAATTACCCTTCAAGATTTCTCTCTCCCTCAAAATCCTCTGAATCTCAGCTCTGTAACATGTAGTATAATCAGTATGTGCACTGTGAAATCAGTGGGAATTTACTAGCGAAGAAATAGCCTGCCACCACTGCTGTGGAAAAAAAAAAAAAAGACTGTGAAAAAGAAAGAAAAAAAAATTTACGATCTATTCTCAACATTTATTTCTAAAACTTAAATATCTTATCTATTTTCACTGCATTTTGCCTATGTTGTTAAGATACGGTCTTCTCATTGTAGTTTTAAATAGACACTGAATCTTAGACCCTGTAAATCTCTCCTTTTGCACAAATTGCATCTTATTCTCATCATCTGTCAACCATTTTGATCAACTGGGCACACGGCACTAGCCAAGGATGTGCCCAACGTGGGCCGGTGCAAGCTCAGTCAGCTACTAGGAGCGAGGAGCCACCAAGGCTGTGGCACGGCAACTCTGTGCCCTGCTTCTGCAGCCTCCTGCTCAGGCGGCGCTCAGAGTACTTCTGCCCTCGTGGGGTCGTGTTGTGGCTGGAGAGGAAACGCCCCTGCACTGCTCAGCGGGGCACAGAAGCTGGCTCCCCGTTACACACAACGGCAACGTTGGATGGCTTGGACAGACGCGCGCATGCCACCAGCTCGTGCAGCTCGAGTCCTGGCATGGAGGTGAGGGTGTGCTCACAGAGCCCTCTTGCCAAGTTCCTCTTGGCGTTCCTCTTCGAGCAAGGGGAAGTTTACAAACAGCTGATGGTTCAAGTGCGTGTTGAGCTAACATTTCTCTCTGGTTAAGAGTGTGCTGCATCAGCAAAAATTAAGTAAGGAACATTAATTATCAAATGTGCCAGTTTTGTGACTATTAAGTACCTCATTAGATTAAGTTTTGGAAAACGCATTTATGAGCCCTTTTATACAGGAGAGGACAGCATGTTTGGCATTTTTTAACCCTTCAACATGATCCAAAAGAACTGCATGTTTTAAGTCTATTTTTTTTTTTTATCAGTTTCATTTTTATTTTGAGGGTTTTCTTAATGTGCAAAATTTTAAATGGATTTTTAGCTGCTCTTGAAGAACAAGCATACTAAAGACATGAAAAAATAGTATTTTTAAATTTGATTCAAATAAAATTTGTCCTTAGCACTGCTACATGATTTTCATTTATACCTACAGCATTAAAAGGTGGTTAAAAATAAAAATATTCTCTACATATTGTTTATAAACATATGTTCACAAACACCCATTGCTGACAACAACACAATTCTTTCCTTCTGTTTATATTAGCATGTAGAGAGTCAAATTTTTCAGCTGCAATATATTTCCCTTAGCCTGTCAGAAAGAAAACCTCATACTTCAACAAAGGCAAAAAAAAAAAAAAGAAAAAGAAATTAAAACCATATTCAAAATGTATCATCTAGCCTAACCTTTACTCCATTAGGGAAAATATGCTTGCAAAAAAGATTAAACACAGATTCGCTTTGCTTTTAAACCTACTTAAGAAGCACCTATCCTATCTGTCCATATAAATTCCAATGGAAAACACGATGACATGCAATTACTAATCTCAATGTACACAGCTATGCCTCGGGGACTTAGTGGTTCATATTTTACTGTTCTGTAATCAAATACAGAACTAATGAGTAAAAATATGCTTCCCCTAATAAATTCCCAGCACCTGGACAAGTGTCTGACAGGGAAATGGAGGATGCTCACACAAAATTCATTCTGCAAAGCTATTAAAGTGTTATACTTGCCAACAAGTGTTCATTAAACAAGAATGAAGGATCTGTATGCCAGTTTCCTACCAAAGGCTTTTTAATATTTTAATGGGGAGTAAAGACTATTTATCTGAACTCTGATCAGTTAATGTTCAAATCTGTTATGAAAAAACAAGGAGTCCTTTATAATACCTTTCATAAAAATCCACTTTGCAATGCTTCACATAAAGACTAAGAACTGTAAAATATTATGTTGCATATAAACAAAATCAGTATCATTTTGAAATTATATGGTTATCCGTGGAGCTCCTTAGCATACGAGATTCATGTTGTATTTTTATTTAAAGAGTGGTTAGCAACATCCATAATACAAATGAAAAATAGAATTAGAGATGACATCACTTATGCAGGAGCATCTTCAGACTGCAGGTAAAAGTAAAGCTAACTTCATGGGACAGATGAAAGTGGGAGGAGGCTCACAGGCTGTTCAAAGCTGGGCATATACCTGTTCAGGCAACAAAAGACAGAAGAAACTTGCACCCCAAGAAACATGCAAGGAAGATGGGCTGATGCTACGTTTGTCAAAAGGAGCTGGAGTTTGAATATAAATCAAAACCACATTTAATATAACCTACAAAAATAGAAGGCCAGATGAAAAATGTCCCGTAGAAATAAAAATACGGAACAATGCAAGACTTCTCAACCACTTTTGCAAGAAGATTTATGATTTTGGACTCAGGATTTTGGTTTAGCCCTTCAGAATAGCATAGTTAGACCGGATTCATCTCGCAGGTTTCAGAGTGAATAAAAAAGCAATTGCACTTCAGGGGCAGGCTTCTACCTAAGGGCCGAAGAAACAGTTTCTCTTCCACAAAACCCAGTCAGACAGGAAATGGGAGGTTTCCAGCTATTGGCCCTTTTCTTCTAGAGCCACCCTAAATTCCCAGCTCTCATGGCAGTGTACTAACTACTAGGCTACGTGAGGATATTCTGGACATGTCTGTGCTCTATCTGTCCTGTCAAAGCAGGATCAGACTAAAAGAAAGAAGGGTGTAACAGGAGAAATAGGAAAAGCACATGGAATCATAGCCTGACGTTTTGGCCATTAATTTCTGTACCCTACTCCAAGCGTGTTGGCGTATTTCAATCTGGAGACCCTGGCTAAAAGCAGAGGTAGCACAGGGAACAGGAACAAGTCTGCTCCCAGGACCTGGTGCCCACATATTTTACTTGAGCTGGCAGTTTCTGAATCCATATAGAAGTCTATGCTCCAAAATGTGATTTATAGTGATTTTTTTTGGATCTCCTGGAGTTTGGTGGTATTTAACAGCAAGCGCTTAGAAATACTCTTAGATTTCTGCACCATTTTAGAGGAGAGCCCTCCTTTTCATCCCGGATCCCTGTCTCCTCCCCTCTTGCACTAAACCTGATTTAGCTTCTCCTGAAATTGATAGAAAGAATGGCACGAGATAAAACAGAGCTCGGATCTTCTTGTCACACAGGTTCTAATTGTCCTTTACAGTCAATATTTCAACATAGTATCACATATGTGGCTGTTTCACATTTGACAAAAAAGATACGAGCTTTCTTCCTGTTAAAATGAAGTTACGTGTAGCAGTGTGGAACACAAATATAAAGAGGTTAACATTTTAGAAGCAGTGAAGGCAGCAATGTGCAAAAACATATTTCAGTTGAAAACCCAAAGAATTATGTGGTAAGTACTTGTCTGTGTGCACAGGTTTCAGTTATACAGGCACATGTGCAGACATTTAAAGTATAATAATAATTTTATTGTTTTAACTTAAGTCTGTATTCCTGCATGTTTCTGATTTCTTTTTAGGGGAACCCCAAAATTTCTTAGACTAAGCAGGTTTTAACAGTGATGCATGTATCCATAAAGAGAAGTACTGTATTGTGGAAAGAAGTATTTTTAAGGTGCAAGAAAGTTAGGGTTTAATAGGGTGTGAAGTTGTCAGGGAAGGATTTGTGAGGTTGGGAGTTTAGTTTAATGCTTATTAATTAGAGCAGAATTGGCAGCTCCAGACCTGAGGAGTGAGGTACCTCTGCCAATGGAATACATTAACTGGCACAAAAATAAAATAGGTGGGCATTGTCCTGATGGACAGAGGCTTCCCCATCAACATGAAACTGTACTATGTGTAAATTGTAAAATGTGTAAGTCTGTGATCCTTCCAACATCAGAACAAATAACACACTTGGTTCTATCTCACAAAGCTCAGACTTACTCTTGACCATATAACCCAGACAAGTGTCCTGACATATTACTGTAAGATAAGAAAATATTTACATGATCATGCAACGCTGCTGCAAATTACACTTCACCATAGATTAAACTAGGAGAAGGATGAGGATCAACAGATAAACCGTTCATGGCTTGTCTATTAATTGCTGCCCCCAACAGTATGTTCATTTGATATTAAATTAGTAAATTAAATTATATTATTAGATTAAATTATATTTACCCACATTAAAATAAAAATTATTATTAATAAAAATAATTTAATAAAAGGAAATAAATCAAA
>NW_008633208.1:7194-7922 GCF_000691845.1 Merops nubicus | reverse complement strand
TCTCCATCACTTTTTCTAGTTCAAATGCTGATAAAAACACGGTGTTCCTTTTATGGACAAGGTCAATTACCTATAAGAAAAATTTAAAGCAAATTCTTAATCCAGTTGTGTTATCAATTACTGTGAATCCACATGAATGAAGAGGAGTTTAGGTGCATTCTGATGTCAGCCTTGCAATACTGATGCAAGACTGCAATGCCTCCATCAGTGACCAGCAGTCATATGAATGCTCTAGTGTACATACCAACCTTTTGTTTTGGAATATGGCTCTGCAAACTTTGTTGGAGTTGATGCACTCATCAACTCCAAGTGAAATCTGTTAATTAAATGATCTTAGTAAAGTACCATGCACAATGATGGAGTTTTGCAAGTAATACATAATGATGATCAAATTATGTGTGAAGGAAACTTTCTATCATATTAAACTTACATTTAAACAGGTAAGGCGCTGTCTAATAAACTCTCTGCGTGAATTTAAATTACATTGACATCAGTTATTTCTCAGCTGCTCTTCTAGTCAGAACTCACATCCTGATTTTGTTCCTGAATTGTCATTTCAGTCTCCCACCTTACTCTTGCCAGACTAAGCAGCTGATGGGGTAAGAGTATGTAATAGCTACCAAAAACCTTAAAAAAATGAGTGAGATCCATTGCAAGAGTGGCACTGTTACATATGACTGGCATAATTACAATATTTGAGTTATGTAGGCTTTAATCATGATGAACAA
>NW_008633208.1:0-7163 GCF_000691845.1 Merops nubicus | reverse complement strand
CTTTCCCTAAAGCAAATCTACGGTGCAATCTTTCATATGTAACTCTATGTATTCTTCATAAGTTATAACACTGATCCCTGTCTTTTGCCATTCTCACCAGTGAAACCGTTTCCTTAAATCATTATTTGTATTGTGTTCAAAATAAAGACATTTTGGTGCTAACAATTCTCCATTCATATTCTTCATAATTTAATTGTAAAAAGCAAGGCTTTCTATTGGTCAGATGATGGTCTGAAGCTCTAAAAAACACTTCAGTCTTATCCACTCCTTGCACCTCTTGGTGGCTCAGTGAGGCAGGAATAACTCTCCTCCTTTTACAAACGGTCAGCTCAGCCATACAAATCTGTGACCTCCGATGAGACACTGAGCAAAGTGTTCACAGCAAAAGGGGTGTCGCAGCTGCATGCCCCTTCCCACAAGCCTAAAAACACATGGCAAGGGAAGAGTGAAGGGTCAGATTAATTTTATTGATATTTGGGTCAATAATTCGCTCTGAGTCACAACAGTTACACACAGTCTAGTTTAAGTCTAGAAGATGTGCTTTTTTAATATCTCTTCTTTATTTTAAAAACTATTTATTTAATAAAGGGGAAGGACTGTCCCACCAACACACCATTTTTTCAAAGGAAGGACATTTTTTCTAATCTACAACCAGGCTAGCTTCACATATGAAAATGCAGCCTGTTTGTTGGCCCAGAATAGCCGATGAATAAACAGAAGATGACACATTTTGCCAGGCACAGGTGATACACGGGTACTAAAGGTCCAAAGCCAAACGGCCATCACCAGTTGCCACGCTGAGATGCACAGGGGAAGAGGATCATGCTCTGTTCTTTACACCTAACTCCGCCAAGTAAAAGTGAACAGGAATGTTTTCCTCCCCAGTTTCCAGTAAGTCCAACAGACTGCTTTCATACTGAAACCTGGAACAAAGACGAGGCTTGTCCCTGTGCATTGCTATGTCCTACCTTATAAGGAAGCTTTTGACAGCCTTAGATTAAACCCGTGAAAGCTAATGAAGATTCCTCCTTAATACACATTTCTTTTTTCCAGTTCGGACTTGAAGTGACAACATTACAGAAATACCCTGCAGGTTTTTATTTAAATAGCATCCTATAAAACAATGTCCTCTTGTCAGTCAACACTAATTCAGCAGAAGTCAAGCTATAAATCTGTCCAAAGGCCAGCAAAGTGCTTAACTTGGCACATCCCTAATAAAATTAGGAATGTGAGTTTATTACATGAACCTTAAGTAGGTTTGGCCAAGATATTAAGATTCTTGCTTATGGCAACCATGGCTAATGTGGATTGGTATTTTCATTATAACGCACCCCACAGCATTTCTCAGTAATGTTTCAGGTTTCCAAATTGGACAATAATTTTCTACACTATCTGACACATCACTAGGTGTTACGGATGAAACTCTGTCACTAAAGCTGCGCACACTTTAACCGCACTTAAAGACGGTAAAGGCTTTTCAATAATGCTAATTCTACTGAATAAATGAGGGCAAATTAATTAATACTTCTATTAATGTAACCTGATTTCACTTTGTTCAAGTAAAGAAGCACTTACAGGCTTTTAACCCAAGCTCAGATGCATTGTTTCAGCTTGAGGCAATTGAGAAGTGATTTATACTGTAATAAGTTGAAATGCACGTTAAGAAAAACAGAGAGAATTTAGATTATACAGTCTATATTTTAGTTGGTTTCAGCCAAATATGCTTCTCCATGATACTGATGCAGAATGTCTCTTCAGAATGATATTCTATAAAAGCAGTTTCATGTTGTGACTCCCTTCTGACCATCTTCCACACTAAATTTTTACATTGAAGAAACATCTTCCCTTCAAGAGAAGAAACATAGTGCAAAGTCCAGGAACAGAGATCATACCAATCCTATTCCCACCTGGCTAAAGGAGAACATATGATTGCAGCTCCAGGTTATTAGTGCCTGGGCATTGCTGGCTGCACGTTGCACTGCAGCCTCTTCAACAGAAAGGATGCTGCTTAAGATGCTGTGATATCAAACCCATGAATGTGCAGAGTCACTGAAGTTCACTTCATGAAAAATACAATATACTCTGGGAAGGAAGTATGATTGATGTCCCTTGAGCAGACTGTTTATCAGACAAACACATTTTGCAAACTTTGACATAAATTGTTAGTTTTCTTATCATACTGACAATATAAGAACAGTACCTTTGTAGAAACTTCCTGAAAACTCTTTAATGACCTCTAAACAGTGTTATCTTATCATCATCTGACTTTCCACTACAATAAATCATTTACAAATAGGTTAAAAGAAAAATTGATATTCGAAAAATGGATTTATTTTCCATAGCTATAGACTTCAAGATGTGGGGAGTCTTCTCAAGGAATAGTTACGATGCTGATAAAGCACTCAAATCTCTCTGTATTTGCAGGCATTTTGCAAGAAAAGAAAGAACAACTCTCACCAAAGACCTCTAGGAGAAATAGGATGAAGATTTGCAGTTCCTAGGTCCTTGGAGGTAAGGGTATGACAACACTGTCCACTTTGAAAGGCACTTACACATGCAAATCTCTACTTGATGTAAGTAACAGAAAGATGCATTATGATGATGGTTTTCTGTGTGCAGTCAGCTTATGAATACACCCAGTGACCTGCACGCAGAGGAGGCCATAACCAGCACACACAGAGATGTACCCCAAGCACACCACCAGCAGCCAGACTATCACACAATACACTATATACACATTTCATTGCCTACCATGACTTAATAATTAAGATTTCAAAACTATCCAAGTATTTTTTTTCTCTAACTTTTTGTGGTTTCATTTGCCATTATTATTTTAGTTGTTCATGAAAACTATATGAAGTATGCATTCAGTGACAAATGTTCACCAAAGTACTTATTAAAAAAACAGATGGAAGGGATGCTTTCCACCCAAAATAAAATAGTCAGTCTAAGAACCAACCTTGCATAGCCAGGGATAGGAAAAATACCACATGATCTAAGTGACTAACGAAATCTGTAAATGCTGCTCAGACTCTGGAAAAAAAATTAAAATATTTTCAAAGGACCTGTCTAAAACCAAGACTATTTTCTTGGAATTACTCTCAATGCAATTTCCAAAAACTAAGTCTTTCCAGAGATGTTGCAAAGCTGTTGGGCAATCTGAGAAGATCTAAAATACGTTAGATACTTGTGTGAATAATTTACAGCCCTGTGCATATTACTGTCGCAAAAAGGCTATATCTGCCCGCTTATTATTAGAGGAAAACAAAGTGTCTGTAAACCAACACAGCTCTTCAGTTTTCCCATTTTCCTCGGCTGCCTGGGGAGAGTCTGCCAGTAACACTGTAGTCCCAGGAGTGCTGTCTTCACCTGCAGTGCAAACACATTGAATGCACCAGAGCAGCTCCTCAACTCAAGCAGGCACCCTTGCATCCAAACACCTTTTGCCAGTTTTTCTCTGCCAGGCGAAGGTGCGCTCGGATGAAAGTTGGTGTGATGAGAAAGGCACGTTCTAACCTTTCTGGAACCATCTGAATGAACTCCCACATTTGGATATCTCGAAACAGTGCCCAGGTTGGACCCCAGTTTAAACCAGAGTGCCACAGAATATGGCGTGTTTCCCTGTCAGGGTTATTGTTAAAGCAGCTCCCTTTTCATGTGGAAGATTGTTGAACAGCATTGCAGTGGATACTAAACACCTCTCTCTATCCCTCTGATCCCCCTCGATATCTCATTAAATTGACAGACCACAGCCCATTACCATACTTTTGCCAACTGCACAGTGGCTGTATGATCTGGAGAAGAACTCGTTTGACATCACCAACTAAACCAATATTCCCTACTGACCTTTATCCAATTTACAAATCCCTCTCTGTCCAGAGATGAAAGGCCAGATCACTACTTCATGCTTCCCTCCACAGCCAGCGTCTCACGTGTAAATATAAAGAAGGTAGAGAAATACAACTAATCTTGTTTTAGAGCTGAAAAACTCTCACTTTGAGCAATATAATTTACTTCAACTTAATACAAATAATCATATGCGGGTCTAGGGTTTTTATGTTTTACAGCTCTCCTTAATTCCACATCTCCTTACTGCAGACAGTACAGGCATAAAACATTTCATCACAGTCTTTAGTAGAAGGGTTTGGAAAAACCCACCCTTGTGCTGCATACCAATTCCTATTCAAATTCCCAGTCATATTATCAACTATGTGATTTTGGATGTTTGGATCAGAAAACTACACTGACATGACTAATTGACTGAATTGAAAACTGCATTGTATAAAAAGCTAGGGGAAGAAAACCAAATTAGTGTTGTGTTTTTAAAGTACAATTTTAGAGAACAGGTAATATAGACAAGAGGGGTTAAGTTAAGAGCTATTTTAAAGCTGCCTTCCAAACGACAATAGTCCCCAACTCTTTTCTTGAAAAGAAAATAGTTAATTTTCTTTCCAGTCTTTATCATTTGAACTACACATTTAAAACATCATCATGTTAAACTTACATATATATTGAAGAAAAAAACTCACAGCACAGTGTACCATTAAACCGCCTTAGTTATCAAAACTTAATGAGCTCTGAAATAGATACAATCACAATATTGCATGTCATAAAAAAAGGTTTTACTTGTGACCTACATCATTCACCTAAAAGAATTAAGAAATTAGGGCACCTTTCCACTTCCTTTTCACTGTTTAAGTGCCTATTCACGGTCTGACTCTTAAGAGCAAGGAAAAGCACCAGATTTGGTAGGTTTTCCCATGTTGCAAGGCATCGTTATGTGAAGGTGCTAAAGCCTTGTTCTGCTGACCACCGTCCTGCACAAACATACTTCCCACACAAATCACTGAAACAGGCAATGGGTTACAAACTTTTGGTAGGCAGGACAAAATACAGTCTGGTTTTCATTGTACAACATAA
This sequence comes from Merops nubicus, assembly GCF_000691845.1. Lineage (NCBI taxonomy): Eukaryota > Metazoa > Chordata > Aves > Coraciiformes > Meropidae > Merops > Merops nubicus. The sequence goes on along the minus strand of NW_008633208.1, from coordinate 2,243 downwards.
CTTGATACAGAAGATCAAGTGACAACAACAGTTCTCTGAAAAGCAATGTGGTAGGATGCAGTGTACAGCACAGCTGCAAAACAGCAGAAAATTTAATTTCTGAGTACTTGATCAGGGCACATTTTAATTCAGCAATATTGAAATGCAACAGTCAGTGAGACCAAGGCATGGAGTCACCTCAGACCCAGCCACCAGCATTACCTACAGCAGGTGTTGTACCCCTGGCGTGTTTCACCTGCCTTTAGACCTGGGTGTGGAGATGTACAAACTTCGGGCCCAGGAACTATAAAAATTAAACTTGAAGACTACAAAGAATCAAGCAATAGAATTATACAATGTTACCAATATTTAAAAAAAAAAAAAAAAAGTTGTTTTGTTTTTCTGTTGGATTGTGCTTACTGTCTCAGGCTGCTGAAGACAGGAGAACTCGCCATTTACTGCCTCCAAGTTCTACAGTTAGTTTGGGGAAAGTCAAGAAAACAAAACATCTAGGCATGGCACAGGTGCAGACAGGAACCCACGCAGACCACTGTTGTGGACAGATTTCGATCATTGACAAAGGCAATTTCTGCTAAGTTTCTGAGAACTGAAGGGACAGCCAGCATCGTGAGTCGGTTGCGCTTCATCAAGTCCATGTACATACAGTGAAAAAACAGAAGTGCTTCATTTCTGTCTAGGTTTTGATTCAATTAATTGTGGTGAGATTAAGGGAAGAGAAAAAGAGGGAACAGAAACATGAAATCTGCCTGCCAGGCTGTTTATATTCCAGTAGGAAGGACTGTTAATTCACTAATTCTCAAATACCAAATGATTAACCCTCACAGGTCCTCGATAGATCTCCAGGATGGCATCTCTTCAATGCAATCTCCTTTAGCTGGGTAATTTAAATCAAAGCAAGTACATTGCTGGCACTCTACCTGTCACGTCTTTTTTCCCCCGCCCTCATCCATTTCTAATGATAATCTGTTCCTGTCCCGTCTGTTATGCAATTTAAATTAAAATCATGCCTTTCCCCTTGAAGAAATCTACATTACATGCCTGCAAGAAAAGGAAATTACATCCAATAGATGTACAAATCTTCACTTGATTATAATACTATGGCACGTTTTAGAGCAGTCCAGTAAAAGTTCCCCTGGTTAAAAAGAGAAAAGCAAAATCACCTAAAGAGCCAAAGAAATTATTTTTGAAGGACTTGTTTCTTAGAATCCCTTAAGTAAAAATAATAATAATTAAAAAAAAAAAAAAAAGAAATTCTGCACACAAGCAGAAGCACTGCTACATTCTATCTTGAATATGCAAGTGTCACAGCCCAGTCTTATGTCAGCTTGAAAGCATAATGTCATGCAGAAAGTTGAGATCATCTGGTGAAATAATATTATGAAATGTAGTTTGAGAAGGCAGCTTCTTTAATCTAACAGGCTGCTCAAGGCGGCGGGGGGGGCCCCACACCCCGACGCCATAGGGAGGTGGTGGGGTCACCATCCCTGGACGCGTTCAAAAAATGTGTAGATTTGGCACTTGGGGACATGGGTTAATGGTCATGGTAGTCTTGGGTGATGGTTGGACTTGATGATCTTAGAGGTCTTTTCCAACCTTTATACTATATGTTTTCTATATTTCCACACCAAAACAGAAGTTCCAAGAAAAAAAAAAAAGTACAAGATTTGAGTATTTTGATGACATTTTTCTTTTCCTGCATAGAGAAACAACTGGAAAATAGAGGGGTATAAAAGTGTATTTTGAATCATTAGAGACTGGTTTATTGAAATAAACTGAATGTTTCATCACCCTATTCATTTAGTGGTATGACATTAATTTGATGGTAATGTGAATAGATAAGGCTGCCTTTAATGTTAGCTTTCATTAAGCTAATGTCGCATTCAAAAAAAAAAAAAAAAAATAACAACAACAACAAACTCCAAAAAAAACAACAAAACAGTGTTTGCAAGCTACCCAGCCTTCAAAATTGTATGCAAGGGCCCCTAGCAAGTTAGAACCCACTTCCAGCAGCCTGAGACACGGAGAAGCTTTGTCCGAACTGGAAAAGTTTTGGGCACCATTAAAACTGGTATTAGAAGGCACCAGAACTTACTCCATTCTCCTCTTATAGCATAACAGAGAAGCTCATGTCAGGGGATTATGACTAAACAGTGTTGTATATGGGCTTTTTCCTTTCCTTTTCCCCATTCTCCAGTCCACTCCCATTAAATCAAAAGACCTCTATGCAAATGCACGCAGCTTGG
>NW_008633207.1:14856-18025 GCF_000691845.1 Merops nubicus | reverse complement strand
TTCTATGATTCTATGATTCTAACTGCTGAAAAAAGGACATTGGCACATTTAGAAAAGCCACCAAGGAAGACAGCCATATTATTGTATAATATCATAATAATATTGTAATTTCCACACCTAGCGTGGAACAAAATGCATGGTACCTTTGGTGCCTTTTTACCTTCTGTGATGCTGGATTTATCTCCAGTGTGGTGAAAGACTTTAAACAGATGACTGTGTCATGGTCTTGAACAAACCAAAATTAGATCATTGCTTTACTATGTGACTCCACTAAGAAACTGCACAATGTTATGCTGCCCTTGCCAGAAGATTTAACCTTTACAGAATCACAAGCAGCCACTAAGTTTCCGTCCTTGTCCCAGGAGGGAGTACACTGGTGTTATCCCATGATGTTAATGGCTACAGCAATGCAGTCCCAATACTGAAGTGCCATTGTGAACCACAATTTCCAGTCAGGCACCTCCGTCTCTCCTTCTGCAGGGTGTATGGCAGCTCTGCAGTTTGCTTCCCTTTCATGCTGTGACCTCTCTGATGGATGGTTTACAACACCAGTACAGGATCTTGTACAGCTGGGGGTTAGGAGCCCACTGAGCTTTTACAAAACGTAACCAATTTCAGTAGCCATTAAAATCGGCGAGAGCTTGATCAAATTATTTTAACCTTTTAGGCACAGAAAAACACACTACTTCCTTCTTTACAACCTGATTACCAGCACTGCAGAAATGTATGCACATTTCACCAGAATGTACCGATACAATTAACTATAAACCCTTACACTTAATTTTGGAGGGGCACCAGAACAGATTCGTTCTCAGTGTAGCAAGACAAATTAATCAGCAATTTATTGAGTAAAAAAGATGTTGTGCTGAATAACAATTACCTCTACAATCCTATTGCCTTTTTTTTTTTTTTTTAAATTTGAACTACCTTTTAAAAATAAAGGAGAAACACATGGATCTCAGACCTAAATATCACCTTAACCAAAGATCCCAGAGTCAAATTCAGTTACATATGTCAGACAATCTTACTGGGTTTGGACTAATTTGTTTTCTCCTTCTCTTTATTCAAAGTCCCACTTTCCAAATGTTAGAGCCCTGACATTAAACAAAAAATAATTAGGGTAGTATGAAAAATGGAATTTCAAAATATTCTGCACAAGAAAAATTTTTAAATTTTATTTGGACAGTTAGTAAGTGTCCACTTCAGTGAGAGGCTGCACATTTAGAAAATTATTATTAAACAGCACTTTCTGGCCTCAGGTTTTGTCAAGAGCCTCTCGTCCAGCTCCACTATGTCATGCAGGCCAGCTGTGTTTGGGTTGCATAGGGAGTCACTGCAAGAGACTGTTGCCACCCTGGAGTTTTAGTTATCTTTGGACAGTTTCTTCAAAACAAGTTTTCCTTGCCATTCTGGAAGGGCATAGTTTAAGCAGTTAAAACAGAGCTACGTGCATATCCGTTTCAGCCAAACTCAACCTTTATTTGAAGCACTAGTTCACCTCACACCACATTCTGTCCAGCAAGCCAAACCTGCAGCCTTCAGTCTTTTCTCCACCTCGACTATCCAGCAGTGCGTCACTTTTATGCTTATACCAGAGTCAAGTTGCTTTGGGTCACAGCTCTGCTTTGGGAGGATTTCCCAAGTTTTTCTATCAAAGCTGATCACCGGTTTATTTGTTCCCGCCCACAGACTTTGGAAGGATCTTTCTGACACACTGTGTTAATCTGAGCCCTGCAGAGCTGAAGTTAACTCCTGCCAAGTTCCTGGACACTAAGACGTTTCAGCTGGAATTTAACCAGAAATGCCTCAGAGTTGGTCAAACCACTCTATGACAAAAACAGAAAAATAGAAATACTCGTATGCAACATTAATAAATATCATTCCTCACAAATTACGGGTATATGTCTGTTACTTGTTAGCCAGCTTTCTAGAAATCTTAAAGCTTTCCTCATATGAGGACATCTTCCTACTTAGAACTTTGCTAATTCTTACAGAATGAAAATACTTAAAATGATAATACTCTGTTAAAAAGAAAGTATAACAGTGGCTGTCAGGTTGCCATCTTGGTTTTCAGAGCACATATAACTTTCCCTGATCCCTGTCTTTCCAGGCTCATCAGAATCAATCAGTTTCTGCATGTAGCATAAACAGTCTGCATACAGATTCCAGGGAGGGTGAAAGCAGAAAGCAACCTTCCTGTCTGTTCCATGGACGTCCCAGCAGCACTCTGACCCACACTCGGCCCACATCATTTGCAAAGTTCTCAAAACCAGATAAAACAATAATAATAATAACAACAATTATTATTATTTGGCCTCTAAATTGCCAACACAAGCTAAAAATTGAGCAACCTGAAAATCTAAGGCCCTGTAATTTGCTGTAAGGAGTAAGTGTAAAATTCCTGTGTTATAGGGAAAGCTATTCCACTATCTAGCTCCATTTACCCTTTATATAAGAGACTGTACAGTAATTTCCCCAACAAAGCCATAATATTTTTGATTTGAAAGACCATCTCATAACTGCACCAGAGAACTAGAATGTAGCTAGAGAGGGCAGAACAACAGGGAAGGGATATCGAAGATGGAAAAGAAACAGCAGTTAATCACTGAGTTTCTCTTTGCAGCCAAATACTGCAAGAAGCCAAACCAGCAAGTATTAGAGCTTGCTTTAGAAGTGATAACTGCAAAGCAAAGCTTCAATGCAATTTGAAATATACACACTTAAGAAGAAGATGGAGCAAAGGATATATAAACAAGATTGACTTTATTTAAATTTTACATACAATACCTTTTATTCCAGCTACTAAGGCCAACCGATAGTGCCACAGTAAATTTTAAGTTCACTACAACTAAAAATGCACAGAGTATCTCTCAGAAAAGTCTACAATTGTTTTAATTCTGACAAGCATATTAGGAACCACAGTAAAGAAAAAGCACATAAAAAAGTATTTTAAAATGCAGGTTCAATTATAATAATGTGGTTACAGATTCTCCAAGAAACTCCCTATTATCAACATTTTTATGTTTCTTTCAACTACAAATGAGCCGTTATAGCTTAAAACCCAGAAATAAGCAGTCTGGCATCTGGCGTGGCAGGCTCAGCGTCAGGACGTGGAATGTTGCAGAATACTGGAAACAGTCATGATGGAACCCACATATTTCCATGTGTA
>NW_008633207.1:0-14825 GCF_000691845.1 Merops nubicus | reverse complement strand
TGTAGGGAATATTCCAAATCCATGGCTGATCTGTAAACCAAAACAAAAACATGCTCATGACAAATTCAGTTATTAAATGCAAAATTTTGGTCCTCTTCCTTCAGAGGAAGAAGTAGGCCAAAATTCCCATTGATTTTCACATAACCCCATGTGTAATTTCAATTTATTGGAAATTTTTATTCAGCTATTTTGTAAAATGGCAAGAATTAGTTTTCAGAAGGCTTTGCTTTCCCACCAGATATTATTTTAAATATAACTATCATAACCCAGCATTATCCTCACCAGCTGTAAAAGAATTGTATTTCAGACAGTACAGAAGTACAGGAATGCAGCCAAATTTGGTTTGGCCCACAGGCAACAAGTCTTGTGCTTGGTATCTCTTAACCCAATGGAATTACAAAGAAGTGCTGTAATGTACTAGCATTTTTCACATGGACAGTAAGAGCTCAGTATCTCAGAATGATGCTGCCTGAACTCTGAAATGTTCAGACTCTCGCCTCACTGCTTCAAACAGTACATCTTTAGATGAGCAACAGGTTTGCAGCAGACAGTTCCCTCCCTCCAATTCTCAGAATACAGAAGCTATTCCCAGTCTTGGGAATAAGAGAGGCAAAGCTAGCTCTGCAACCTGCTCTAGGATCTTCCTCCTACCACACACATGGGGCAGAAGAGCAGCTGGTCTATGAAGCTAAGTTATTTTACTATGTTATTCTACTGCTCTCAGGCTACTCCCTACTGAAATAGAGAAAACTCCTTCAATCTCTTCAGTCATTTTTCTCAAATAAGAAGTTTGTATAAATCTATCCCACTTCTTTTCTCCATCTACAAACTGAGCCTGAAGGAAGACAGGGACTTTATTCTGTACAATGCACAGATTAAACTTAATTGTAGCGAGGATGATGGGAGGAGTAGTTCATTTATGAAAAACAAGCTGCTCATCTGTATGATGTACTATGTATAATTGCTAAAGAAAATTTGCTTCATGCTTGTCAATGCAGTTTTAGAGAAGCTACTGATTTTGATTACTTTTGTCCAATTCTAAGTTTACAAGATCCTCTCTACTATGAAGTGAGAATTACTGTAATAAGAAGAAGAGAGTAGGACAGTGGCAGAAGCAGTAATTAAGAGATGTACAAATTACACAACAGCACACTGACAAGTTCCACACTAATTAAGCATGGGGCAGGGAGAGCATTCCTACCAAAACTCATTATTACTTGCTGTGAGAATGTGTTTAATTCTAGTACTGTAGTTCTGTATGTTGCAGTGAAACATATCCCACCTATGCAAATGTTTCACTAAAGTATCTGCCTACAGTAGTAAGAAGGTAATAGGAAGATGCTTTAAACGACAACACAACTGAATCTATTTGACTTGAAAAAAGACTATATTTAGAGTTTATGAAGACTGATAGGGATGTTACAAGCCACAGGAATGTGATCACTAGAGAAAGAATAGCCCATGCAACAAATGCAGTCTTTCACATAATGTTATTATAAGGACAATAATAACAAACATCAATGTTTTCCCCCGATTTAAATTCGTGATACATTTTCTAGGTGGAAGGAGTAGTGGGCGAGCATTTGGTTACAGTGGATAGGTGATTTGCAAGCACAAAAATTAAAAGGCATCAGAAGAAACTATAGCACTTAACTCACAGCGTACTGTCAAAAAACATGTCTAGGTTTCTAGGCCACCTGCAGCATAGCTAGCTATGAGTGATAGCTTTAAAAAAAACTAGCACTATTATTTCCCAAAGCTTCTTTTATCAGTCTCCTGCTTGAGAGCTATCTATACCTTTTGTAATTTAGGTGAACATCTTACCACACAGTAAACATTAATAGTTGTAAGAATGGGCACAGAATAAAGCAAATGTTGGAAAAAGCACTCAGGATTTCAAGCATACTTTCAGATTTGCTCATTGACCTCTACTATGACGTCAGAACAAATCCAGTTCCACTCAAGCACTGGAACTTGTCATTTGGAGTACACTATGCATTTCATTTGGACCTTTCTGTCTTTACTACTATCTGCAGTTACTCTGTTGAATTCAGCGAAACAAAGAGGTAAAGGAAGATTTAGGTGTACAGAAATAACTTCAGTAACCTCTTCAAGCACTCCGAGAGACTTCAATACCTGATTTTGTTCTTTTTTTACTGTGGCTACCATAATAAAATTTTGTTAAGAAAGCTATTAATGTACTTGGAACTTTGTTCTATTAATGAGATGCTGTTAGTTTTATAAAACACCTGATACTGTTTTAATAAGCCAGGTGTAAAACTGTTGCTGAAACAAATCATAATTCAGTTATTTTTAAAATGTCAATCCAATGTATTTATCACTTTTAATAGGAGTTATATCAGCAAGAGAAAGACAATGACTGTGTATAAGTACAGCATAACCATAGCTACATACTGTTGCACACTAAAATGCCAAACTTTTGAAAGTTAAAGCCTTTGATCTTCTGTGAAAAAAGGTTAACTGTTCCCTATTTATAACCCCACTATATAAGTTTCTAAAGTGCACTCAATGTACTTACCTCCCGCACTGTTCAAGTTCAGTTCTTTTCTGATACTCCAATTTTGTCACAACTGCACCTTACTGGAAATAGTGTTACCTAGTGACCCCAGAGCACTGCTTCCTCCTTGCCTCACTTAAAAGCAGCAGAACTCCAGCGCTAAAGTTAGCACATAGTAAAATGAACAGAGCCATTCCTACCCTACTACTACTTTACAATTATCTGAAATCTCAAAGTACTACTTCAGTTATCCTCAGGCAAAATTTTGAAGATTCTCTCACAACTGAGTAGACTATCAGGGCTACGAGGATGACTTGGGGACTGGAACACCTGACTTATGAGGACAGGCTGAAAGACCTGGGGCTTTTTAGTCTGGAGAAGAGAAGACTTAGTGGGGGTCTAATAAATGTGTATAAATATATGAGGGCTGGCTGTCAGGAAGGAAGGGGAAATCTCTTCTCACTTGTACCCTGCGACAGGACAAGGGGCAATGGTCACAATCTGGAGCACAGGAAGTTCCACCTCAACATGAGGAAGAACTTCTTTACTGTAAGGGTTCCAGAGCACTGGAACAGGCTCCCCAGGGAGGTTGTGGAGTCTCCTTCCTTGGAGACTTTTAAGACCCGTCTGGATGCGTTCCTGTGTGACCTGCCCTAGACTAGATGGTCCTGCTCTGGCAGGGGGGTTGGCCTCGATGATCTCCAGAAGTCCCTTCCAACCCCTAACATTCTGTGATTCAATCTCAAATTGCAGGTTACAGTCAATAATAATGCTTTTGGTTCCCCCTTGGAAGGAAATAGATGCCGGTACAGACTGAGATCGGCTCCAAGCCATGTTCCCTGCCACCCGTACTGGTATATGAATTACAGAGACAATGGGTAGTTGTTGCTTGAAAAAGTTGAAAACTAAATATCTGAACATACTCAGATTTACATTTACCATTGCTTTGAGTGTCAAATAAGTGAAATATTTTCTATTCAGTTTATTAGTATCACCATCTTCTCAGAAGAAAGAGTATTCTGTTAGAGTTTATACCATGTTATGCATACTGTGAGGACTTGAAATTCTCTAAAAAAATTCACATAGGATCCTGATAGTTGAGTTCTTTCAAACTCTAGAGTACACAGGAGTACATAGGCCCTATGTAACTATGCAATATTAGTTAGAAAAAAAAAAAGGTTATTGAAAAAATGTGTATATCTTTCTTAATTTCGTCAAAAATATTTTAATTACTTGACAGAGAAAGTGGATAATTCTAGAACTCTGGACAAGACACAAGGGCAGGATAAAGGTAGAGACCACGTATGCTGACATTTTCCCCAAAATTATCTGACCTCCTGAGGATACAGCAGGTCCCTATAAGAAAGCTCAGAATAATAAAGGATTCCTCTAGGTTAGCTGGACAAAGCACTGATCTCTTCTTACAGGCACTCTGTCATTAGCACAATATAAGACAAATGAAAATTATCTCCACTCTTACCAGAGCTGGAGGCAAATATGCCATGAAGTTTTTCTTGTTTTTATCCAAGGCAACAGCAGTTTATATGTAATAAATGAGTGTTTTTATTTTCCTAAAATTCTACAAATATTTACCAGATTTAATTTTACCATACTCGCAGCTCCCACTCACTGAAAACTAGACAAAATATCAAGAACTGAGTATCTGAAGTTACAAGGAGAAGGTCATTTTGTTCTTCCACTTAAGTGAGGCAATTGAATATTGAACAGTGAACAGGGCCCTTCACAAGGGAGAGAGCTGTTCCTTTCAGACATGTTTCAGATCCTTTTGTGCATCCTTAAGAAAATGAAATCACAGCTGTCAGAGGCTGAAAACTTCAGCTACAGGACTAATGAACTGTTAAGTGGACTGTTCATTTCTCCACAATACTTCAACTTGAATTAAAGCAAATTTCCACCTCATTTGCCCACCATTCTTTGAGCCTCTCATAGCATGAGATTTGACAGCTTTAGCCCCCAGTTACCAAGGGTAAAATAGATTTTCCCATTGGAAAATAATGAAATACGTTTTAATACATTTTTACAAATTGTTAGAATAGCTCAGGAAAGAAAGCTTCAACAAAGAGCAAAATAATTGAAGACTAATGTAATTCATATAGCTGGCATATACAGACAGTAAGATGTAGTTTAACTTTAGATTAATCCGAACTGAGCTAGAACCTGTCTTATTTTCTTGTATATACATACATTTTCTGTATACTATTAGTCAACTGAACAGCCAGTTTCTCTCCTTGATTTAAATATGTACACTGAAGAGAAAACTGAATGAGAAATAACTTGCTTATCAGAAATTACTCACCTCTCTACTTTATGGTGTTCTCTTCCAGAGCATTTTGGACTAAGAGCTCAGGAAAAGCTTTTAACCTGCCTTTTAACCCAGTCCCAACCCAAAGAACTGCCGAAAAATGTATTTTTATGCTTATCCCCTTTTCAGCAGCACTGTGTGAGACAATTCTGTAACAAGTGCATGAGATTAATAAAACTGAAATCTGGCAGAATAATAATGTAGAGAAATGTTTCAGAAATATTTTGACTGCCGAGGTCTCCCTAAAAAAAGCAGAAAACAGAGCAAATTAAGCAGTAACCTAATCACACTTAAATGTGACTAGAAAGTTAAGTGCAACTCACTAGGTAAACACAGCAGATAAAGTAGTCCAAAATACTGAAGCTTACTATAATACAACAATAATATAGATTTGCTGATTCACTGAGCTAATTAATCATATGATCATTACTTTCCGACAGTTTTGAGGTTCAAACATTGTTTTTCAAGCTTTTTAGTGTCATTTATTGGTGGCTTTAATTTTTTGTTTGTTTGATTTATTTTTTCTTTTGGCTTGGGGTTTGTTTTTTTTTTTTAAATCATAGAATCATAGAATCCTTTAGGTTGGAAGGGACCTTTAAGATCATCAAGTCCAACCATTGAGCCATTAGGGCTCCAAAGTTCTCCGCTAAAACAGACCAGAATCTGTCGGGGTTGGAAGGGACCACAAGGGTCACCCAGTTCCAACCCCTCTGCCATGAGCAGGGACACCTCCCACTAGATCAGGCTGCCCAGAGCCTCATCCAGCCTGGCCTTAAAGACCCCCAGGGATGGGGCCTCAACCACCTCCCTGGGCAACCTATTCCAGGGTCTCACCACTCTCATGGGGAAGAACTTCTTCCTCATGTCCAGCCTGAATCTGCCCACTTCCAGCTTTGCCCCATTCCCCCTAGTCCTGTCGTTACTCGATATCCTAAAAAGTCCCTCCCCAGCTTTCCTGTAGGCCCCCCTAAGATACTGGAAGGCCACAATAAGGTCACCTCGGAGCCTTCTCTTCTCCAGACTGAACAGCCCCAACTCTCAGTCTGTCCTCGTAGGAGAGCTGCTCCATCATCCTATGCAGGTAAAATGAGCTACTTGACACGAATGTATTTCTGGTACGATTTCTCTCACAGGAGAAATCTTACAAATTCCTCATCTCAGCCTGAAGTAACTACACTGCTACCAGCTATGGTTTGAGACGCAGTTAAATTTTATACTCTGTTTCCTTAAGGAAGATAAATGACTCTGGCTGACACAAGCAGATGGAGTTTACCTGTCCAGATATTTTAACATATGCCTCGTGCAAGTTTGAAATACAGCTGAAAAGTAAATGAAAGCAATGGTAAAATTTTAAATATGTTATGTGTTATGGACGTGATATATCATAATTGCCCTGCCAGTGACATCTTAAAGCATACTGATATACCCTTTGGTGACTACAGTTTAGCCTATAGTTACATTCCAGTGCAGGATAATACACGCCGCTGGGAGAGAAAAACAGTGCAAAACCAAGAAGATTATCTGTCTCACAATGATCTCAATTCATGCTCTTTAGAAATCTTTGGAAGAAGAGGAGGAAGATCTTCATGATTTTTTCTCCAAAAGATCCTATTTTTCTCTTCTGCCTAAACTTGTGTTTAGAATTAAACCCACTGAATAATGAGGCAAACCAGGCAAAGGTGCACAAGTCTTCTGTGGTTTTGGTTGTTATTTTTTGAGGCAATTTTTTTTCCCCCTTCCCTCTTATATAGGGTGGGAGAAAAGTAGGACAGGGACCAAGTTATTTCATTATTATTTAACTTAGTGGACTTTTAAAGACTGCAGATCAACCTTGTGGATTGTTACGGCTGAAATGAGACAATGATTTACATAATTTACTGATGAGCCTATTGCTGTATGTCCTGAGATGTATTTTATTGTTTTTCAAGATGTGTTTACTTCACTGTAACAGTTTTCATGCTGTAAGTCTAGTCCCATCTGATAAGCACCAGTTACTATGACAGAAAGCCATTGTGACAGAATGACAAAGAATCGCTGCAGTTACGTGATTTCCACAAACTAAGGTGCTGTTTTTATTTTGCCTTGTTACTTTATATAATAATACTATAATTATGTAACATTAAATATGTCTAATCCAAGATTTGAATTTGCCCAAGTACAGGATTTATCTGTCTTCTTCTTAAAACTTTACATGGCCAATATATGGCCCTGCTCCTGACCATCTGTTTGCTAGTCCTCCAGCTTTTCCTCCCTCTTGCTCCTGACAGGATTTTTCTGATGATATGAAAGTGATGTGTGCTTTGTTTTTCCCATGGTTACAGAATCTGAGTTGTGGAAAATCCCCCAGAGCCTTTTCTCCTTCAATTATAGGGATCAGTCAATGCAGTTTCTTTAGGGAAAGGATAATTACTTGCATTTCTGCTTCTCAAGACTTCATTAAAATAGATCTATTTATATCAGTCTCCAGAGACTTTATGAGTTGATAACTGTATTGTTAAGGACAGGTTATTTTATAAATCCATCCCACAGCATGGGAATTCTTTAAAAAATCTTTTCCACCAGTAGCTCTCATAAGGAACTGTAACAGAATATTCAGGAAAGAGATGTGAAAAGGCACAGGCAGCTGACTTTGATTCCATTGCCAAAGCCTAGACAAGCTGCATTCTGACATCTGTTTGTATCACGGGAGAAAGCTGAACTACAGACAAATGAGTTCACTGCAGAAATAAGCTTTCCATGCAAAAAGTGAAAAAAAAAAAAAAGTTATTTGGAAAAATAAGTTTAATTGAAATATGCATAAAAGTCACTGACACAGTAGGTTAAATGCAGGAATTAAAAGAAGAACAATATTGATTATACAACTGCCTTTTTTTTTTTTTCAGGTAAAATAGTATATGTAACACATTTGAGAGTACACACAGACTCTCATTTTTAGTCTTTGTTTTAAAATATAAAAAAATTTGTATGTGACCTTTTAGGAAAATCTTCCAAAAAACTTTGGTTTGAGGATTAGTTAGAAGGCAGACAGTGCATACATGTCTCAGAGCACAGCAGTTAGTTGCAGTGTATTCTTCCCCCTTAGCTATCTAGTAGCCCAGGCACAACGCTGGACACCACTTCCCAAAACAACATTAGCAGTACTTAAAGTGGACAGCATGCTTTATGCAGAATAAAACAGTTATAATAGACTGTATTATTGTTTCTACATAGAGACAGTACTTATTCTGTGGGAAAACGGAAATAGCGTTTAAGAATTCTCTTAGGTATGTAGCAAGCTCTTAAAGCAGAGAAACCATTTTTGCCAGTTAGAGAAGTAACACGCATCATATTCAACAAGTCAACGCTTGCCCGCGTAGCTGGTGTCATACTCAAGATTTTGGCTTCTATGATGATGGATTTACCTGTGAGAAGCCAGTTTTTTTGGGAGCTGATGGGATTCACCTGACACTGTGGCAAGAGCATCTTTCCCAGCAAGCTGGCCAGACTTTTAAGAAGGGCTTTAATCTAGATCTTTTTAATCTCAGTGGGAGAAGGGGATGGAGTTTTAAGCAACAGAGAAGGGCCAATGGCTGCTGATGCATTAGGAACCAACAGGGAAACATCTATGAAAAATTGTAAAGGAATTAGGGTTTGTTGCTCTAAAAAGGTGACACAGTCAACAGCCCAGCTGAAGTGCTTGTATACCAATGCACACAGCACTGAAACTGTGGAAAAGTTTGGAAGCCATTGTGTGGCTCCCAGAAAGCTGTGAGCTAACTGATATCACTGAAACTTGGTGGGATGAATCACATGACGGGAGCCCTGCGATCTACAGCTACAGACTGTTCAGAATTGGCAAGCAAGGAAGAAAGAAGGTGTGTGTATTTGCCCTCTATGTAAAGAATAGAAGTGGATTGACTGAACAGAGCTGTGTTTGAAAAACAGGTTGAGAGCTGATGGGTGAAAAATAAGAGGTCAAGCCAACAAAAGAAACCTCACAGTTGGTGTTTACTACAGATCGCAGAATGAAGAGGATGCTGCGAAAGCATTCTTCAAATACAGGAAGCATCAAGCTAGCAGGCTCTGATCCTGCTGGGGCACTTCAGTTACCCTGAGATTATTTCTTTAGTCTTATTTACTATGTAAGACTCTATAAGTCTATTTACTTCTTAGTTTCTAAACATTATTTTTCCCCACATCACTTGTTAGTTTAACAATCTACACAAAGACTTGAGTTGATATCAACATTATCTTTCCTGAACTCTTTGTTACTATTATTTCAAGCTCTGCTGTAGATGATGTCTCTTTTAGATCATAGCTTCTCAGAAAAAAAGAAGTTAATTACAATCTTTTTGCACTAGTTTGAACCGCAGAAATATAAAAATTTACTCTTCCCATCTATTCAGGTTGTGCATCGTTATACTCAATGTATTTTTAGGTTTTCCAGCCATCATCACCCCATAGCAGCACTTACTTATCACTTCCCTGATTTGCATGTTCTAGAGAGAGTTTCAGAAGCTGAGAAGGTTGAGACCTCTCTAAATCTCTTCAGTGTCATGAAATAACCCCCCTCCACCCCTCCAAGGAAGATTCCAACACAAATCTTCAAGAAAATGAAGTATCAAACTATGAAATATAGAATGGACCAAAAGCAACTGATTTTCAGTAACTCTTTCACATTTGCTCTATGGTATTTCTTTCACACCCCACTTCCAGAGGATTTATTTCCTCACACCTGCTCTCTTACAAACATTGCTCTTTTAACACTCCTTCCCTCATGAGTCCTGCAGAAAAACATTCTGATTCCATACAGATTACCTATTCTCCTAATGCATATAAGAATCACAGAAAATGAATGGAAAAAAAAAAAAAGAATATTTAGGTTCTTGATCCAAAACTTAAACAATAGTAAATTAAAAATTAGAACTAAAAGATTCTATAGTTGCTTTCTTTTAAGTCACAAGCAGAATGTGGGACTGACATCTCAAATACAGTAAACACCACAAAAATGTTAAAATAAAGCTTTGGAGTACAGCAGTGTTCAAGTGGCTCAGAGTTACTCAAATTAGTTTGCTCCACATATAATACATATACTTTTCTTCTGAATTCACACCTTACCTTTGCTTCCATACTGTTCTGGTGGTAGGTCGTAAGGTACAGGAAAATACATTGCTGAACCATTACTTTGTGAAAGCATTTTCCCACTCACGTGAAAGTAACCTTTGTCCAGTCCCTGTGAAGGATGAGGAACATAGAGAAGAAAGCCTCATTAGTTGTTAGCAGTTCCATCCAAATTGCCTAAGGTCTTTACTAGTATCATATGGGCAGCATACCTCAATACAACACCATGGGGTTTTTTTATATATAAATACTTACATACACTAGAACAAAATTTAAATTATTAAACAAAATATTAACACCAAACTTTGGTCTTTAATATATAACTAAAGGGAAAAGCTGTGAATATTTTCTCTTTGCTGCTTAATTCCATCCTGATGATATTAGGTAGATGTTCAGTGTTTAATGAATTGAATTATAATTCAACTTGCAATACAGAAACAAGTCTTCAAACCTGTGCTTGTCAGATATCTTGGGTAACAACATCCATGTATGCTAAAAAAATTTACTGAAGACTTGAAATTGCTTGCATAGAAGTTTCAAAGACTGCACTCATATCAAAATGAGTAGATTTCAAATAAGGTTAAGACTACCAAAAAACCCCCCTATAATACAATACAAGGGCACATAGATTTAATGCTATTCAATTAACTTTGGCAGGTGATATTACGTAGACACTTCTCCAAAGAAACTGGATCCCATTTACCAACTGTAATGAGTTATGCAAAAGCAAATCTCTACTACTGAGACTTCCAATAGCTTATTGTGAATCAAGTACAATTTGATTAAAATAGACTATGAGTTTAAAGGCTGTCAAGCTTTTATTATTTACTTCTAATACATTACTGAACAATTCTATTCTTCTTTCTAAAAGTATTAGGTTATAGAATAGTTTGAGTTGGAAGGGACCTTTCAAGGTCATCTAGTCCAACATCCGCACAATGAGCAGGGACATCTTCAACCAGACCATGTTGCTCAGAGACCTATCAAACCTGACCTTGAACGTTTCCAGGGATAGAGCATCTACCACCTTTCTGGGCAACATGTTCCACTGTTTCACCAGCTCTTCATAAAAAATGTCTTCCTTATATCCGTGTCAGAATCTACCCTCTTTTAGTTTAAAACCTTTACCCCTCTTCCTTTTGCTACAGGCCCTACTAAAACATTTGTCCCCATGTTTCTTTAAAGTCCCTTCAAAGTACTGAAAGGCTGCATTAAGGTCTTCCTTGGAGCCTTCTCCTCTCCAGGCTGAACAACCCCAACTCTCTCAGCCTTTCTTCCTATGAAAGATGTTCCAGCCTTCTGATAATTTTTGTGACCTCCTCTGGACTAGCTTCAACAGGTTCATGGCTTTCCTGTGCTGATGACTCGAGCTGGACACGGTACTCCAGGTGGGGTCTCACCAGAGCAGAGCAGAGGGGCAGAATCACCTCCCTGGACCTGCTGGGCACACTGCTTTTGATGCAGCCCAGAATACAGCTGGCCTTCTGGGCTGCAAGTGCACATTGCCAGCTCATGTCTGAATATTAATTAAGACTATCCAAGTTGTAGGATCCATCAGATTGTGTTCTACTGGATTACCATTTTTTTGATAGTACAAGCAAGCTTCTTAATTACCACTAAATAATCTTATTTTATTCACGTATCAATGCTCTCTCAATTGACAGTCCCATCTCTATACAGCACTTTTACAGTACTCTAAATTCTTTACTGAAGCTTTACTTAGCATTAAGAGTTGGTGGAAGCAATGTTTGCATGACTACACAAAGCATGGGATACAAAGCAGCCTTACACCTTTGGTATTCAAGAAGCATAGCAGCACAGGAAAGGGAGAGCTGCCAAAGACAATGTCAAGCTGACAGCAGTTCTAAGCAAGTCAGTTGAAGAAACTCCTTCAGAATATAGGTGCTTCTTTTGTCTTGTGACCCAAAGTAACAAGAAACTACTAGTTATGATGTAAGAAACACTGTGTATTGTTTTCAATGACTTCATGCCTTTTATTAAAAGAATAGAGGAAACAAACAAAGAAGGTCCATGCTAAAGTACTGTGTGAATGAAAATACATTTTAAACTTCCCCTCCTGACCATTAAGTCAGTGGAATTCTGATAAAACAAAACTAAAACCAGGCTACAGCCTTTTACAGAGTTTAGGCTTTAAATAACAAGCAGTATGGTCAAAACAAACCAATGCAAGATTTTTTTACAAAGTTCACAAATATTTAAGGGTTTGAAACCAACTGAATAGAAAGATACAAAATCCAGAATTAGTTAGAAAAAATGCAATCAAGTTGTTCAGCTTTATTTCCAATGAACCTGAATCACTCCAGGATTGATGGAAATTCCATGTAAAAATGCCAATAGCCCTACTTGTCTCTGTAGTGGAAAGAACATGAAATATGCCAGGGATGCTATAGCTCACAAAGAACAGGAACTGTGTAAGTGGTGGGAAGAGCTTTCCTCCACAACTTACAGTACTCAGACTTGGTGGAGAGTCTGGGTGGTGTGGAGACCTAGATAATACTCATAAGGTGACATTTAAATTGCAAACTAAAATGCTCTTTGACAGGCAGCTATGAGAGAAATGTGAAATGGGAGACAAGGCTTCTGGTGCTGTATTGTGAGTTGGTTCTTATTCTACAATGAACTTCATACGTGTGTCTGAGCAAGAGAATTGGAGTTCCACAGCCATTGCCTGGCACTGTCCAAGTCTGAGCTTTATGTAACTCTTGCTACCAAAGCAAGCAGTGCACAACACCTACTTGGGCCTCTATGTACATACGCGGTAATCTCAGTGTAATGCATGTGTCAAGAACTATGTCTCATATATTCCACTCTGAAGTTGATAGCAGAGAGTGCTTTTCACACAACATGTAAGAAAGAGCACCATTAGTACAACATTTTTGAGCTCATATTCTTTCCTGGTATCCATCTGGTTTTCAACCCAGTAACATTTTTGCTCCTGCTTCATTTCTTCTATTCTCTGTGCCGTGTTACTAGTTCAGTGTGCTTCTTTTCAGGCATTTTGCTTCCTTCTCTTATTCTACATCTTTGCTTTCCTTTTCCTTGTTCTACCTCAGCAGTCCCCTGCTATATTTTCCTCTCCTCAGCATCTCATTTATTCTCTGATGCTGTTCTCCAACCTCATTGGACTCCAGCAGTTGATCCCAAAAGTGTTCTATCTGTCTGTCAGAATTTGACCTGAAAATATCTTTCATTCAGGACATGCTAATCTAAGAAAATGCATTTAGTTTTCCTCAAAAGATCCTAGAGTAAAAGTCTAGGTTACAGAATACATTCTTTAACAAGGCTCTCTGAGGAGATTCACATGCTTCTAAAAATAATTATGTGTCTATCTTCACACAAATTGAAACAAGTCACACATTTTGTCTATTTTTGAGCATTTCCTGGATGTTGACAGTCCTCATTGCTGTTTCCAAAAAAATAAACCAGCAGGATCTTGCCTAAAAAAAAAATTCTGCCTGCCTTGTAAATTTGCCTCAGCCACAGTCTATTCTTTCAGAATTTTTTCCTCTGTAGCTATATTTTGTTCTCTGACTGCTGCTCACAGCAGTACATTTAAAAATGTTAAGAGGTACATTTCTTGGTTAGGAAACTATTTTTTGTACTTATAAAACTTTATCTGCTGCTGGGTGATCTATTAGTGCCTTAGCATCATACATTGTGAAAGTAGGCATTGTAAGGAAGAATGGAAAAAGGAAATAGAACAGCTTTTAAAATTCTGCTTTCCAGCTTTATTTTTTTCCCCTGAAACACAAGGCAGACTGCAGAGTATATAAAACCATCACACAAGACAGAGGTGAGAATTACTATCCCTACTTGAGAGAGAATTAACACTGATATCACTACAGTATTCTCATACTATTGAAGTAACATCTGCAGGAGACAGTTGACTATTCCACTGGATGATTATGGGACTACCCTTTCCCATGCCAGTAAACAGGAAAAAAAAACACGAAAACACTCTTTGGCAAAACTGTTTGAAAATTGACTAGTTTGGGCAGTAAAGAACTAAGGATGCACGCAAACTTTACTGTGACCATGCTCCTCTGGCCAAGACAATACACAATGAAACCTTTCCTCAACATTGAGGCACATTTATTCAAAACAGAGCTTTACTCAACGGTATCAGAACATTTTTGTTTGTAATAAGACCACAGTGACAAATTCAGGTATCTAAATCTAGTGCTGCTTGGCTTGGAAAATGTGCTCTGTGGCTCTACCACTGGAGTTTGAAAATGTTATAGGAAGCTTTAATATCCTGAAGTCCATATATGAGATCTTGGTTTACCAACATTGTATTTCTTTCCCCACCACCACTATACTCCATACAGGATAGAAGACTTCACCTGAAACTAGAGAACTCAAAAAAGAAAGCGGTACTACATTACTTTGTAAGTTGATGTCACAGTCAAAGAGCTTAACGTACTTTATTTCTGTTCTGGTCTAAGCTGAACTATGACTGAAGGTGCTTGGTTCAGTTGTTTGAACTCAGCAGAAATTTAAGCAATTCAGCTCTGATGATCACACACCCACACCCACCCCAGCTGGCTGCCTTCTAATCCAGATTCAGCTCATACACCCATCCCTGCAGGCAACTATGGAAGAATATTTTACTCGTTACCAGTGAGTGTTCACCATCAAACACAGCATTTCAGAATCTGAAATACTTTTTATTTCCAAAAGCTGACTAGCTAGTATCTCATTTTTCAACAGACCTTTTAGAAGATTTAAGTATTCCACAAACTTTTATACAATTTTACAAATCAAGTTCACTTTATCTTACAACCTTATCAGACACTTTTTAAAAAAAGCTTTCCATTATACAGTCCCAGTAATTTTCAACATGGGTTTGATGGGTGGACCACT
>NW_008633206.1:0-41436 GCF_000691845.1 Merops nubicus | reverse complement strand
GGGTGGTCGCAGTTCTGCTAGCCCCGGTGCCGCTGCGGCCACCTTCCCAGCAGACCTGATGCAGCAAAGGTGGCCTCACCACTCGCTTCATGAGCCCACCACAGATTGGGTTCCTGGGCCTGGCAAGCTGGAGCACAGGAAGTTCCGTGTCAACATGAGGAAGAACTTCTTTACTGTAAGAGTTACAAAGCACTGGAACAGGCTCCCCAGGGAGGTTGTGGAGTCTCCTTCCTTGGAGACTTTTAAGACCTCTCTGGATGCGTTCCTGTGTGACCTGCCCTAGACTAGATGGTCCTGCTCTGGCAGGGGGGGTGGGCTCGCCAATCTCTGGAGGTCTCTTCCAACCCCTGACATTCTGGGATTCTGTGATTGCTTACAAGGCAATGTGTGCTAGTTCATCTACCATGTGCAGGTAATTAGATAGGAGAGGCATTTAGGAATATGTGGCCATAGAAACAATGGAAGAAGATTACTACTGGAGTCTCAAAAGAATTCTGTACAGCAAACTTTTGCCTGTTTTCCAAAAAATAATTTGAAAAATTTCAGTGAATGTGACCACATAATTTGTTTTCAGTACTGTCACATTCTGGGTAGTAAAGTCATAAAATAACTAGCAATTAAGAAATTCAAAAGGATGTTAGAAGAATGATGACATAAGAAACACAGATAATTTTTGATATAGAGGAAAGTTGAACGATGCACAAAAAAGCAATCTGAACTTTACAAATAAATTCATGGGCTCTAAGATGACTTGCCATTTAGGAGTGAGTTCTTGGTATTACAGTAGAAAATGTCAAATTAGAACACTGTAGTGGTTAAAAAAGGAGTTGACATGATTAATCACGAAAGGCATAGACAACAAATTAGAGAATAGCATTGCATAAAGCTGTAGAATACTTATATCTTAAAAACAGAATGTGACATGATCAGAGTCATGAGGTGTCTTCTGTATATGGACAAAAATGGACTAAGGCTGAAAAATGCTACTGAGAAGATAGATTTTAAAATCAGTAATGTCAGGTGAAGAGGAATTAGTTGCTGCTACTTTTAGTACAAGTTGGACATCACATGAAATTAGGAGGGGTTTGCCTCAAAACTCAGAAAAGGACATGATCATTCATATGTGGTGTAGTCAAGCCGTGGCACTCCACGCCATGAGATGCTGGGGATGATAAAATGTCACCAAAAAGCAATTGTATTTTTTCCTTTTAGTCCCACTGAGAGCTATTAAAAACCAGGCAGCACCTCTGACTCAGGAGTTCTCTTATCAGCAACTTTCTGAAGGTCAAGAGAGCATTATGGAGAAGTATCACTGCACAGCTAGGCACTACTGAGGAAAATTTCTTAGGATGGATAGACCAGTATGACATTTCTTGCCTATGTAAAAATTTCAATGGACAAAAGCCAAATGTGTCTGTCCTGTGAGCTTAATGGAAATTATGTGAAGATGGTGTGTTCACAATCAAGAATGATCTAATATGTCCTTCTCAGAGGCAATCCATCAGTCTAACCCACACTATGTGCTAAATGTTTTCCGTCAGTTTTCAGTCACTTTGAAACACTAACAGAACAAAAAATTCATCTTTTCACAGTGTTTTAAAAAGAAGCTCATGTTTGCCATAAATAAATTAGATAAGTTTACTTTGATAAGGTTTTAAATAAGTTTCCACTCCTCTTTTGCAAGATTTCCGAGGATAATTATTTCTTCCTCCTAAGGGACAAGTTTAATATATGAGCTCTGTCATGGCTCATTTCTGGTACATTGAAAATGCTATTTTAAAAAGTTTTATATGACTGAGAAGAAAGTTTGATTATAGAATAATAAACATATCCCCA
The DNA here is from genome assembly GCF_000691845.1 of Merops nubicus. Classification (NCBI taxonomy): domain Eukaryota; kingdom Metazoa; phylum Chordata; class Aves; order Coraciiformes; family Meropidae; genus Merops; species Merops nubicus. Next base: position 39,600 of record NW_008633206.1, on the reverse strand, counting down.
TAGTTTATGCTTTGTGTCTTTAACTAACCTTGCCACTACAGTCAACAGATTTAAAAGATGCCAAGTATTTCATAATCTGGATTGCATATGGCAGACTTCACTTAAAACATATGAATGAAATAGAAAGGTTCTGATCATGCCATCTGGTGCATGGCACTTATCCGAGTGAGAAAGCTCCAAATAATAAAGATGAGGCCAAATGGCTCAAAGTGCTAAAAATATATTTTTCTTTAAGTAAGCAGCGTGTCAAACACTGTGAATTTTGTGTACTCTTGGAAACACAGAAGGTGGAGAAAGTATGGACCATCCCGAGGGAACAGCTGTTGCAAGTCATGCAGTACAGAGACAAGGGCTGTAGTCCTGGTGCTCCTCCAGGGCTTTTTTCCATATGAAGATATCAGTATGTAAACAATATCCAGGTATCACAGTTTTTATTTTCTGTTTCATCCCTGAGTGATCCTGTAGAACCTCAGTTCTGTTGCCCCAATTGGCATTGAAAGCATGGGTATGTTGTGGCACCATGGCTACTTGCTGCTTTGGAATCTGTCACCTACTTGAGCTTTTCTGTTCATCTGTGAAGGGCACAGACCTCAGGAATAAAACAATTCTATTGGATTGTTTAGTGCGCTCCAGAATTTCTGTAGTTTCTGATAATTTTCTTATATCTTGTTGCGTATCTGCCTGCATACTTCTCCTGAGTGAGTGGCCTTCATACTTTATCAAGCTTTGAGGATTACAGGTAACAATTTGAGAGTTAAGTATACTTCTGGCATTTATGTAGCAGTACATAGCATTCTGTACCATGATATCCACAGCGTATCTATCTATTGTATGAAGAAACGCAAGATGGGTTTTTTTTTTTTGATCCTGCAATCTCACCTTCAGCTCCACATCCCTTATTTAAGGACAAAAATACTGCAGGGGAATACTAATGAAACAGTGAGAAACCTGTTTTCATACTATCTGCCAAGGCATTAGCCATCAGCTGCATGGGGTTTGGATTGATGCACATATTTGCCCAGCTTTTGTCCTACATGAGATTGCTGCTTCAATTTTAGCATAGCAGGAGTTGAGCTGCCCTGCAAGTAGTTGGGGGTGGGGGGTACTAGCAGTAACCTAACTGTGTCAGCAGAGAGCTCAGCGTGGTCTAACCATTTGCTTATTTATGTAAGGGAAAAAAGGCGATCTGGGAGCTGAAGGGACCTGACTTCCATGTTGTTGTAGTTTGGCTGCTACTGTTACAGGAGTTAGCCTATTTATAGCAGTAATTACATTGTAGATTAGCTTTGTGTCTCTGAATATGCTTCAGTGACTCCAGAGGAAGATGATCTCTTTCAACCTACTCACTCTAGTTTTGATAGGATTTCTTGCACAAACAAGCACTTCAAAATGCCTTTGGAGGATTTCTGGGGAAGGAAGTCTGTCAGGCCTGTTCACCTGATTTACCTGACCTGGACTTAGACAAAGAGCAATAACAGGATGGGTACAACCGATCTTTTGGAACCCTGTAACATACAGCAGATGTCAATTTAATTCCTTGCAGTGTCCATGCTTTTGAAGTCCTGCATCTGTCACAATACTGGAGATGGCTATTTGCTTTAGATGCCAGATACATAATGTTATTCTGTAAAGAAAATTCTCTTAGTACTTCTGTGCTTCTGACTGATGTCCCCCACTCTGCTCATCTTTTATAAATATGCAAATGTCACACATATTCCCATGTCAGCTTCCCAGTTTTGCTGTTGTAAGAAACCCAGTGCATTCAGGCTGGACAGAAACACTTTGATGTGCACATGGCACTTCTCTGGTCTTGAAATTGGTCCTCAGTGCATCTTTTGAAGGTAAAATAAAATTCTTGGATTCCCAGCTTTAAATAAGCCTGAGCACATGTGTACTTCCTAATGAATGAAAGCTTAATATTGAAGAATGAGCATATTGTATTATGTAGGTAGTAACTGTTTTCATCACATTGCAAAATTATGTCTTAAATTTTATTTTGTAAAAAAATCACACTTTGCTCCTTAATATTTTAATACAAAAATGGGGTAAAAAAAAAAAAAAAAATTAATTCATATGAGGTAGTTTCCTGATGGAAATTGAATTGCTTTTGGATGTGCAAGTATTTGTAGCTACCTCCAAAATAATTGGGATCACAGTTAATGCAGTTCCTTAGATCACTCTGTGCAGACTACTACCCACAGGAATGCAAAATAACGACCTGAGCAAATTGTCTCCATTAATGCCTTTTGGAGATGTGATATACATTACCACAGCCTGCAAGATAGATTTCTCTCTCAGAACACCATCCTTAATGGAGAAAATTAAGATGACTTTTTTTTTTTTTTCTCCAGACAGAAAGCCAACAATACACTTGCATGCACTTCAAGCAATACATTTATAACAGATAAAATTATAGTTAAATTCTGTAATAAAATGTTCAGATATTGCTACACAAGTACTTAACGGTAACTAGCCTTTTATTGTTATTATTTTTTAATATGTGATATGGCAACAAATAACTTAGTGAATAGTTTTGGCAAAAAAAGAAAATCCTCAATTAGTGGTAACAAGAGCAGGTCAATATATAATTAAGTATGTGAGTCCCTAGGTATCCATGTCTCTCATTTCCCTGTGGATGGCTGGTTACTGTACATTGTTCTTGATGGTCTTCTGATTGTAAAGACTGCACACATGCTAACCTACCCCATCCATACTGCTCATTGGTACATAAAGCCTCTTAACATCAAGAATCAGTGCATAGCTCTATTTTTCAATTGCCTGTTTAAATCACTTTCCATAGCAAAGTTTAGTCAGCTGTGTGCCCTTACCCCAGCTGTGATACCATGTGTCTCTGGATAAAGGGACTCATTAGTTAAGCCTGGGCATGTGGGATCTGGGGTTCTTGGCAATGATTTTCTTCTGATTCAGAAAGCTGTTAGTAAGTGAGTGGCTAAAAGGAGTGTTACCATTTGTGTTCTAAAGATTTTGACATTTCTGGACAAATACCCTGTCAGAGCCATCTTTAAAATCTTTGCAACCTATAACATAACCAAAGGTAGGAAGGCTTGGTTATTTTCTGCTGTTCTCAACAAAGCAAATCACTTCCTTTTCTTTTGCTTCTCTCATTTTTCCTGGAAGCTTTATCTTCTTTATTTGGTCCTTTTATGTAAATTCTGGAATTCTAGATGAAAAACAAGACCTCAGAATCTGTCTACCAGGTAAAAAAAAAAAAAATATATATATATATATATATATGCGCGTATATATATACACACACACATAAGCTGTATATCAGGACCTTTTGTATTTCTTTTGGATTTAGAGAAGGTTAATGATCCTGCCTTTCTTGGCTAGTTCTCATGAAGCCGTACTGTTTGTTGGAACTTGATAATTTGTTTTCAATGCACAGTCTTTCACTTGTTTATTAGCCTTATACCATGTTACTGTAAGTGAGTTATGATGTTTTGTGTTCGAGGAGAAGCTATGCATAGTATTTTGTGTCAAAATGTGAGTCAGCATCCTCAAACCTGTAAATGTTATTGAATACATTTGTTAAACTGGTATCTCTGCAAAGACCTTAATTGGAAAAGATGCCATCAAAGCAGTTGCATTTTTCCGTAATCCATCAAGAATCCAAGTTCTGAAAATGGGAAAAACCAGTGACTACTTATCCAGTAACAATAAGTGAAGTCTGAACAGTATTAAAAACTTATGCCCATCTGTGTTCTAAAAAATGGAAAGACAGACTAGAAAAAGTAGTTCTAGAAAAGTCTATAGGAGGTATGACCTAGTTATGATATGTTTTTTTATGAAGTAGAGATGTAAATATATCCTTTTCAGAAGAACTCTGTATTGTAAACTTACTTTACTATTTTAAGGATAAAATATTTTGCTGCAATTAAGACATGTTTCATTTCCATTTTTACTTATTTTTAGGTTTAAAAGGATTATTAAATTGAATCCTAGAGATAAAGTAACAAAACCCAAAAATCTCAGATCTTTCTAAAGAAGCAGAACTATGAAATCAGGGTGGTTATGGACCATATCTCTATGCTAGCGTTAGGCAAGTGATCCTCATTTCCTTTATGTTCTCACCCGTATGGTATTCTCACAGCTCCCACTTCTGTATTTTCCTTTTAGCTTCCAAATTGCACATAACACATTCAGAAGTGTTTTTATGTGGTAAGGAAAAGGGGAAACGGACAGGAAGGTTTGAGCTTTCCCCTGAAAGCAAACAAAAAAAAAAACCTGAAACACTTGTTTGATGAGACGCTTTAAATAGCTGTGGTTAGCTCTAGAAATCACCTGCTCCAACTCAGTAGTGAAGTGTATGCTGCCATAGTTGAGGAGTAAGAAAACCTGATACACAAGTTGATATCAAGACAAGGGTCATATTTAATTTTATTTTAAAAGCTGAAGCTCTATAAAAGGCTCAGTCAGTGTGATTTTTAGAGGTTTTTCGCTTTAACGTTACAGACTTTTTCATTACTCTTTTTGCTTATATTCGATGGTCAGTGTATCAGTTATTTTCACTTGTTTCCCTTTGTGCTAATAACAAGCTAACAGAAAAACCTCCTTCAAAGCAGTTATTTAACATTCTAATAATGTGCATAAAGGCAGTTGGACATCCTGTTGTATTTAAAAATAAAAGGGTAATGTTTAATATCTATTGATAAAGTACATAAAAGGATTGTATGGCTGATTGAATAACAGCCTCCAAGTCCTAACCAATCAGTTTGACTTCAATTACTGTGTAAAAATAAAACAGGAGCTATAATAAAACCAAGAACTCAATTAGGATAATGTAGATAATGAAGATATGTCCATACATTACAACTAAACAGACAATGCAGTTCAGAATTGTTCTAATACAGTGTTGAGCAAAATTTATATTGGGAGGTAATTTGAAATCTTCCTTTCCTAGGTGATTTCCTTAAAGTAGTTCTGAAGGCTCCAGTAAATCTTCTTGGTCTTTATTTAAAAGATTACCCTATGATCTCCAAACAATTTAGTGTATGAAATACTAACTTAAAGTAAGGAGAGTTCTGTGGCCAAACTGGTTCTAGAATTGTATCCAACCTTTGTTTATATAACTCTGTCTGTTAGATCATCTAAAATTAATTAGAAATTAAAATCTGTAGGTCAGATTAGGTCAGCTGAAGACTTCCAATCATTCCTTTTTTTTTTTAACATAAATTCAAGTTAGTTAGCTTTTATATGCAAAGAAATTTAAGAAAAGTACTTAAGTGTTTTACTGATATGTCCCTCTTCAGCAGGGCTTGAGAGCACTCGCCTTACTACACTAGGCTACTAAATCACCTTTCTGTCTTTAAAACTGCAAAAATATTTTTTTGACTGATTTTTTACTTCATATAAACACCATCACGAGATGAAATGGTGTCAGTATTGGAAAACTCTTACTAGTTTCTGTGTTTGCTGAAATTTGCCAGCCTAATAGTTTCATGTCACTGGGTTCTAAAATATTTTTGTGCCTGTTAGCAGCTTTTATTTGTTTAATGTATTATTCTTTGCCTTTCAAAAAAATGGTGAACATGAAAGCAGGATTGTCTCTTACTGTCTTAATAAATAATGACACAATATTCAGTATTTCAGTTTTGCCTTGTAGACTTGAAATTAGACATTTAGGAAGAAATTGGTAGACCAGACTTTTCCTGCCAAGAGAGCTGAGGATGAGACCTCATTTTTTTTCGCTTCTTCAGTAGCTTTAGGCAAGGTACAAAGCAATGTAATTATGTCCTCAATCATAATATTTAGTAAATATAAATTACAAATGCATCCACTCCTCTTTTAATTCTTATTATCCTATGTCACTTTTAAAAGTTTTAGCTTATTTGTCCTCTACCTTTGCTTGACTTCCTACATGTAGGGATAGGCTGTTCTTGAGCTTGTGAACCATGAAATGAGCTCTCCTGGGTCCCTTTCTTTTCCAGGACTGTACTTTGTGGGATTCTTCATAGTATATTGGTCTGGTTTCCTCAAGTCTGCTTTTGCTCTCTTGCCTTTTCATTAACTATTTTAAATCTAGTTAAAATCTGACCCAGAAAAGGGCTTCATGCGTGGTTTCTTAGGGTTCTGAAAATTATCTTCTGTCTGCTTCTAACCAATATCAGAGGGTTTATGTGATTTTGAAGTAAAACCATTAAATACATTTCTGTTAGCACAATATTGATCTTGGGCTTACTTTAAAGGTTTTGGGCTTCTAGCAGATCTTTCACTGAGCAGGGACGAGTTCATAATGAAATCCATAACACAGATAAGGCTTTGTGGTTTTGAGTTTTGCTGTAAACATGGCAGAGTGCTAGTTGGAGTCCTTGTTAAGAGACCAGGTTACTTCTTTGTTGTTGGTCTAATGAGTCTAACTTGCGGTGCCAAGACCAAGTAGCACAGTGAAAAGGTTATCCCTTGGCTGTAACTGCTTGCTAATGTTTGGTATAATTTAGCTGGTTAAAACATTTCTAGTAGGAAAATATTTCCTGCTAAACTAATGGCAATAGATAACAAAATAGTGGGGTGCTGAAGCTTTTGTCACTTTGTCCTGCTGGTATCTGCTTAGTATCTGAGTCTATACATGTTTTCGTTTGATCAAATGACAATTTGCAAAGGAATCAATCAGAAACTTTTGTCTAGTAGTACAAACTCCTTCCTATGTGCAACAGTTAAAACCAATAGCAATACCCGACTAATTTGGAGATAAATGCTTTCAGTTAGATTCATTAGCCTGTAAATATAACTCCTCCAAAGGGGTAGAAGGAATTTGTGTGTGAGAAATAGTATCTAAATGTGACAGTATGTTCTTTCAGATCAAAATCTAAGGTTTGGTGGCTGCAATTTGTTTGATCTTCCTGCCTCCTTTATTTTCCCACATATACTAGACTGAAGCGTAATTTTTTTTGATCTCTTAGCAGGTATCCCCCTAAGGAGTTAACTGTTATTTACCACCCTACTTTAGTGATAGGATATTGTTGTCAAACTTTCTGTAATATAATAATGCAAACAGTAATGTTTAGTGCTATTATGTATTCCTCAACCACAGAAATTTGACTTCTAATACAGAAAACTGGGGTTTGCTTCAAATCTAATAAATAAGATACTAGAACTCGTAAAACTTCAGTCTTGGTATGTATTGATGGGATAAGTTATCCAGAAATCAACTAAAATATATAAAAAATATATAAAAATATTCTGTGACTACATAAATAAAAGAATATGATCTGACAGAGATGAAAATAAGGTGATAAATGATTGAAGAATTTTTTTCTATTTTTTCAAGCTTTTGCTTGATGCAGCCAGAATTTTCTTACTAGCTTTCAATGACACATTTCTTCTGCAAAGACGAGAGAGGGGGTTAAATCTTCCTATCCTTCTGTCATCGTTGTTGTCACTACAGTAATATGGATTTTGCACCTGAGTTGTATAGAAAGGAACACATTCTGAGGCCTTGCTCACAGAAGTTGCACCTAGTTATATGCCATTGCCTAGAAAAACTGGAGATCAGGTGAGCAGTAAGGCCCTAGTCATGATAATGAACAGTGGCTGAATCAAGCAGCTGACATCTGTGGGTTTCCAGAAAGAGCAACAGTGAAAGCTGAGCATTCTTTATTGAAAAAAAATAATAAATAAGGATTAGATAGTCTGTGTGCATGTGCTTTTATAATGAGAAACATTTCAGAAGGTAGTGTTCATCAGAGGAGATGGAAATAATAGCATACTAATGTTTGTATTTACAATGTCTTCATAATTTGCAATAGAGTCTAATACTCAGGTTTTCTTCCATTGCCAGATGTTGGGCTCCAGGTTTCACTTTGCTGTTTGTTGTTGCTGGTTGATCCATTTCATCACTGGACTATGCTAGCTTAGATCAGCTGAATCATCTTCTCATTGGACTGTAAATCCAAAACTTGTATTATAAATTTCAATACATGTGTTAAAATCATTTGGCTGGAAAAATTTGACTGGGAATAATTTGTATAATTTGGGTGGAAGGGGCCGTTGGAGGACATGTAGTCCAGTCCTACCTGCTCACATTCAAAGTTAAATAACTTGTGGGATTACTGGTCTATTTATGTAGTCTGATAGGTCTAAACTGCAGCATAAGCCTTGGTTTCAAACATGGGAAATGCTGCTACTGCATTTCTCACTGCTTATCTTATTTTATGGCCTTTTCCTGCACTGGTGATGTAGAATGAATACTGTAATGAGACTGAAATGGAAATAGTGATCCCTGAGTGGTCCAGCTCGTTGCACTCTCCTTAGAATGTTCTAAAATCAACCTGCACTGTTTTTCCCAAAAGGCACTGGTGATATTAAACTGGTAGCAACCCGTTTCTAACATCCTGGAGTCAGTAAAACCTTTGCCTACTGAAGAACTTCAGGCTTTGGCTTCTGTGCAAATCTTTACTAGTGAGGTAGTTTAAAGACTTTATTGAAAACTCCATATTCAGAGTAACATCTCTATATTTTGCATTTAATTTTCTTGAAAATGAAATAATTCTTTTAAATTAGTGGCTCAGATTGGTCATTGCAAGAGCAATTCCCTCCTCAAACGCAAGGAATATTCCCCTGCAGATTTTCAGTTTCCAGAGGTATGGAACTTCTGAAAAAAACACTGTAGATTCAATTAAATAGTATTCAAAAAAACAGCTCCCTGTCTTTTATTGTATTCAAGAATAATGGGAAGGAAGCATATGTTTATAAATGATAAAGTGGTAGCTCAGACTGTTGTATAAGCAGTCAGTTGAAGCAATGGGTCCAGCCTCTTGTTAAGCTCAATGACACTGAATATTTTATATTCCTCTTTCCTTGCCACCCCTTCCTCATGCCATCAAGGTCAGACTTGCCAGTAGTAATGATTTCTGCAATTTGTCCTCCTTTGGAACTCTGTCTAAATGCATTTAAGAGAATTTCCCTGTTTCAAGGTCACAGAAAGCACAGTGAGCTTTAGGCTTAGTAGTTTTGAGTGTCACAGTGCTGCTAGGGTATGTCAACTGGCCTGAAAACAATTTCCATTCTCAGACCAACCTGGCAGATGGGTGCATGAGTAAACTGCCCTCTAAAATCAAATGGTTTTGAAGAAGTATGTTTAAGGTAACTATTAAATCTGCATGTTTCCTAAAGTTATGAATTAGTCACTGTGAACGGTGGACTTGGTTTATTTTTTACCTATTCTTACTTTATAAAACTTTTGTAAGCTGTTAAATTAATTGAACTAATTGTAAACCAGTTGATATTTGAGCTGTCCAACCTGGAAAGAAGCCTCTACCTTGAAATATCTGCTAATTTATGATTCAGCATCAACACAGCTATTATATGTACATACTAAACTGGGACTGAAAATACAAAACACACTAATTTTGTTCCTACTGAAGTAGTATGAATATCAAAGCTTCTTTGCTTTGCTCACTGGAAGCAAACCTGAGCATGTACCGTATAAATACAATATGCAGCCCTTGCATAAAATATGCAGATTTGAAAGGCAAGATCCTGTAGTTTAATAAAAAGTGAAATATGAAAGTTTTCCTATAATGTTATAAGTGAACTACGTATCCATTCTCACCTGGCTGTGAAATAAATTGCTATGGATTTGCAGTAAAATCTAAACGTTCTTATATTGTTAGGGAAGCAGACTTGAAGCTATTTCCAGGAAAGACTCTTCATTTAATGACAAAAGGCATTAATGGCAACTATATCAAAATGTAACATGGGAAAATAGCAGTATCGTAGTTATGACTAAAGTGTCAGTTGCTGACACCTAATTTCCATTTAAAGTGACGTCACTTCTTTAAAATAAGTCCAATTGTTAAGGTTTCCAGGTTAATATCTTTGCCCATGTCAGTTTTGCTAACTCTAAATTTTCAGCTACTCTTTGGGTCTCTCCTAGTTCCCATGCAAAATGATAGTTGTGCTGTTCAGTGCTAGTGCACATGTACCCTACAGCACAGAGCATGCTTTCCTGAGCTGCAGCTGAACAGTCATCTTGGGGTTCACTGGAGCTTAGAGTTGGTTTTTTTCCCTCTTTTTTTTTTTTGTATTTAATAGAAACCTAGTATTCTTTCTTCTTTCAGTCACTCTCTCTGTGTCATAAAGTGCACACGGATCAATTCCAGCTGTGTTGTTTGCCCCCCTCATTCTTCATCAAATGTGCATCTCTTTCCTGCAGGTCAAAAAGACAATATTTAATGCAATACAATAACTGGCTGGCAGAGTCACAAGCAGCTGACCCTGAGGGGAGTCATGTACTGATATTCCTGTCCTTCTTCCCATTGTTCAATAAAGGAACTGTGAGTCCTTAAGCACTTGGCTTTTTATTGGTTCTCAGTCCTCTTGACTTACAGAGAAACTTCTGAAGATATAAACTCTTAACAGTTCAATGAGCATGAGCATTTTTTGGGGGGAAATAAGTGTTTTCTTAAGACTTTCAGTGATACCTCTGTCATTAGCACTTACCCCTTCCAAAAAAAAAAAAAAAAAACCAAAACTCAAACACAAAACTCAATAGAGAACTGTAAAAAACACCAAACTCAATAGAGAACTGTTTTGTTGTTTTGTTTGTTTGTGGTTTTTGTTTTGTTGTTTACTTCTGTTACTAGAGTGATTTTATCACGAGCATCTACAGCACTAAAAGAAATTAAAATCTGGTTCCCTGCTTTGTTTTAAAGATCTGTCTGTCATCTCTATTGCACAAAAAAAAAAAATTAACCCTAAATTGAGCTTTTGATTTTCGGTTTCTCTGCATAGATGCATAGTAGACACCCAAGAAACTTCTACTGAATGGAAGTTTGAAGGAGATTCATGGATGTTTGGGGGTACTTTTTGAAAGATCTAATTGCTTGCATAACAGACAAATCTATTAAAAAATAATGGAGGTCCCTCTAAACCATGTAATTTTATTCATATCAGGTTTTATTTACTTGTGGTTTTATTTTTTTTCCTCTCATGCTTGACCAAATTGTTAAGTGAAAAATAGTGCAGAACTATGTCCATCAATTGCAATGTTGTCCATCCCCTGTTTTGCCTACTGAAAGGTTGTCTGATTTTAAAAAAAAAAAAAAAAAAAAAAAAAAAAAAAAAATTAACAATGTTTCAAACATAAAACTCAAACCAACATTATTTTACCGAGTTGCCTTTGAGCTGTACATTGTGAACTGGATAAATGGTTGTCTTCTGGGGTATTTTTATAGTAAAGGAATGAGAGAGTATCTTCTATAATCAAAGAGAATAAATTAATATTGGAAAGAATAAGAAACTTTGATATATTCTGATGTGTCTCTGGCCTGGGAATGCCTGAGACTCAGGAGACTTCGACTGCAGCTGGGCTGGCAGAGTGCAGATTTCATACTAGAAACTGTCAGACAACATGCAAAAGGTTTGAAGTGAGAATACATCAACCAGGAAGGTTGTGTTGAAACCAGCAGGAACTGAGAGATCCAGGGATATCTAGTTGCAGCAGTGAAGGGAGACTTTGAGTACCTAAATGAAGAACATTACCAAGACCAGATAGCATTCATTAGGGAGTTCTAAAGGAAGTAAAATATGAAATATAAGCAACTATTAACTGATTACAGAATATTGGCTGACAAAAGAGATTAGTAAGTATAGAAGCTGTGAAAAGTGACAATGCTTTATGAAGGATAACAGGAAGGGTTTGAGAATAAATCAGATTTATTCTCAGAAATCAGATTTCTGAAGTGGAGGCGAATCAGTAGAAATCTGATAAAGTATAGAAATCATTTATGCATGAAAATAAACAATCTACATGGTCCTTGTAGAGAGTCTCACAGCTGTTCATAGCAGTCAGTAAGCATATGGATAAACAGCAGTCCAGCTGAGAGATATAAATTTCAAAAAAAGGTTGATTAGGTTCATTATCACAGGTTCTTCAAGAAATGGTGCTGACAAGGAATAAAAATGGGAGCTGATACCATTGTATAAATCTGTGATGTCCCCTTACCTTTTGAATATTCTTTGCATTTTGATATGGTCAGCTCATTTCAGAAAGATATAGTAGAATTAGAAAAGGCTTATGGGAAGGGTGACAAAGCTGATCAAAACTTCTGTATGAGAAGAGATTAAGAACAGAAGGGCTCCTCATCTTGCTCTTGGATGAGGAGGGATGTGATCTCAGTTTGCAGTTCTGAACGGCATGGAAAATGTGCATAGGAAGCGATTATTCAGTGTTCTCTCCATGCAAGCATTAATAGATATCAGTGAGCCATGGAAAAGAGATGTTTGAAAGAGAAATGGAAGACAGATACAGAAGGCAAGATTGTGGCAGGAAATGGAGTGAAAAACTGGGAGAGGAGAATTTGCAAAAAGGAAGAAATATTAAATATGCATAAAGGAGATTAGAGACTTCAAAGAATGGTGACTAAATTCATGATAGTGGAAACAGGAGAAAATCTTGTATATCTGAATAGTGGAAATTCACAGTAGCAGGGAAGAGGTTTTATTGTATGGGGTTTTGTTTGTTTGTTTGTTTTTTTCTATGTGGAGTCTTTGTGGGTCACCTGGATATGGCAGCATGTGGCTTGTTAAAAGAATACGATACTTTGGAGATTAATTTCTCATGTGCTTTGGACCTAATCTCCAGTCAGGACTATTGTTTTATATGCAGGGGAATCTCACTTGTAGCACGATGTCAAACAAACAGCTGTGTTTTTAATAAGATAGTATCAAATGCATTCAGATCAAAGCTGTCTACTTTTAATCTTCCTGTTTCCAATTTTAACAGGAGTCTCAGGATAGAGTAGCTCAACTGAAAATAAAAATGACATGTATCTCTTTGCATAAGGTAAATCTCTACCAAATTTTCTAATAAAGCCTTGCATTTAAATCTGAAAAGCAACCTTGTTCTAAAACCCTTATTAACTTTAATTCTTACATTAGTTACATTACCAAAGTACATAAGGGAATAGTCCCTATTACCATATAAAGTTCTTCATAGTTCAGTGTGAACTACCGGCAGAAGTCAACCTAAGAAGAAATTTCTTAACTTATGGGAGAGAGAAGCAAGTGTTCAGCTGGTGTAAGTTGACATTCCACTAACAAAGTTACTGAACTAGGCCAATTAAAGTTAGCTGAAGGTGCAATGTTGTTATGCTTTTCTTTTCCTCTTTACAGGTGAGTCATTTGCATTGATACTGTACTCTATGGAAATATGTAAACATGATTAATCACTATGAATTATTAAAAGCAGAACTTGAAAGATAAAGTTCTAGCAGAATGTCTATAGCAAACAAGAGCTGTGAAAATTGGTTCCAAGACGACAGAGTTCTACAAATTAGAGCAATTATGGGCAAGCAATTAGACACAAAAAGAGCTAAGGATGCATTTCCTGCCCAGTGTGTAGGTTTAAATGCCCATGATTGCAGATATGCACACACCTTGAGAGTAAAATTCGCCAGCAGGTATGCAGAAAATGCCAGAACATAACTTTGCCTTTCTAATTAGGTTGTGGAAATAGCAATTTTAGGGGAAAACAACTGAAAGGTCAGGTTTGTTGTTTTAGTCTTAACAACGTCTGTACTTGCCAACAGTTATCCCAGATACCAGAAATATCAAGACCTACAAGCCCAAGGTAACGGGCATAGATCCAATAATCATACAGTGGTTTCCATGAAAAGTGGTAGGATTTTGCAGGGGCCAGTCAGCAGACATATCTGCTGACACCATCCCATGAAACAAATTGAAATAACTTAAAATACTACTCAACATATCAAATATGCTTGAATACAACCCAGATGAAGCAGACCATATTTATTCTGTAGGTAATGTTATAATTTTTACCAGAGTTATGATTTTAATTAACTGTTCCTGTTGTGAATTTTCCCTCCCCTGGACCTTATCACTAGACAATATTTTAAATGGCATTTTAAGTATAGTGTCGAAATTCAATAGTGGTGTTGAGTCAGAAGTCTGCGTGCTTTATGGCGTTTTCAATATAATTTTACAGTACCAACACTGTAAACTCTTGAGGGAATACACCCAATAAAAAGAGCAATCTAGAAATGTGGCTAACAGATTGGTTGCACATGTTATCCTGTTGACATTTTTAACTCACTCAAGTTAATGGGCAGAAGCGCACAATTTCCTGTAGGAAGAGACAGCAGAGCCAGTGCCAGTGTAGAATTCCCAGTGGTAATTAGAAAAACATCTGTAGCTATTTGGAAATAGAAGTAATCCAACTTAATTACGGATTTTTTTTTTTTTTTTAAATAAACCGTTTTCTATGTTCTTTCAATTTCTGTTTTGCTGAAGAACTAGTAGTAGAATGGCAAAGAAGAGAGAAAATATCATTCAAGCATTATATAACCTAGCATCATCAAAAATGTTAAGTAAATTTGCATGAGGTCTCTAAGCCTGACTTTTGATCAGGAAAGTTCATGAGGCAGCACCAATGGCCTAATCCTGCAGGAGCTGCTTTTAGGTTTGGGATTTCTCATGCATCTTGCTGAAAGAAAGGATCTTGCCCTCAGAGGAACACCTCTAAGCCATTCCAGAGTTATCTGCCATTCCAGTTAGCTGAGTATGCTAAATGAGCAGGCCAAGGGGAGCTGCTCAATGTAAAACTGCTGAGAGCACTGCCCTTCCTTGTGTCATATTTAGTCTTGCTGTGACAATGCAGCCCTTCACAGAAGGGTGAAAATAAATTAAAAGGCTACTGATACATCAAGGATTTTAAAAAAAAAAAAAAAAGCCCAACAAACCAAACCAAAACCAAAAAAAAGTCCAAGCCTGTATATCCCCGCATGCCCTTGTAGGCCCTGAAGCATTGCATTGGTACAATATAATAAATATCATACTAACATGATGAACAGACAGCAATCCACTTATTTCAGTTCTCCCTAGGAGCATCAACAAATTACATATCAAAGATCTCATATCACAACCTTGATTTATAACTTGAAAATCACCCTAAGCTGCCATATGATTTCTCCCAATAATTTATCAAACTCCATTTTAAAACACTGTAAATATCTTTTTTCTATTATCTGATTTTCTAAGTATTTCCTGAGTTTCCTTTCTTGAATGATTAGAAGATACTTTTTCTAATCTACTTGTGTTACTTAAAATAATGTGTCTAAGGGGGAGGAGATAAAATACATATGTGTAAATGTCTAATAGGTGCACATCTTGTTGTATTGAAATTAAATGGCTGCCCTTGTCAAAAACTTGGATATGAATAATATTTTGGGAGACAGTACTGGGACAGGAAGCTATATTCAAGAACTTGGTTGAATAGTTTCAAGGTAAAAGTTGCTCATAGCTTTGCTACCTTGCAAATATTTGTGAAGGCAATAGAGCTTGAAAAATACATAGGGAATGCCTATGTCTGCTCATTTGTCTTTAAAAGGTAATGTTTGTGTTCTAGAAATATAATTCTGATTTCACTGTTGTGTCACAAGGCAATATTGTATTCATAGAATTTAGTTAATGAGTGGGGTTTTTTTTTCTTGTATAGTTAACTTTGTCAGGAGACAAAATTAAAATTTCATTTATAAATCGGGGTATTTGATTTATGTAAGTTTCTGGGTTTTAAATGGTGATATTGTTTTCCAAAGTTTTACTTCTTTTGACCACCAGCTATACAATTCTTTATAATGTGCTTTCTGCTGTCTGTGGAGGATGTACCTTTTACTCTCCAGCCCAAGTATTCCTTGGCTTGTGTGTATGAGAATATTTGTTTATCTTTTGCAAATTAAGTGGTAGAATTGAATAATGTGACTTCTTTGTAACTAGTGAAAGTATGAGTTAAGAATGTAGTGAGGTAACATCCTGCTTGTAAGCCATGAGTGTTAGTTTTGATAGCTGTCATGGATTTAGAAGTGAGCCTGTAGTACGTCTCCATCTTTATCATTGTGCTTATTGTTCTGATGATTAAATTTGATTTTTACTTGAGTTTATCAAGTATATTGCTATCCAATATTTTTTATGTAATGCCTTATTTGATGAACTTCAATGTCTTTCAAAATTATTTAAGTAGCTGGTTTTTATCCTTGCCAGTCAGATCAATTTGGTGCACTCTAGATGTCATGACTCACTGACAAAGCTCTCTCCCCTTTCCCGAATCCTGACATCGATATTAATTGTGTACATATTTGCCACATATTCCAATTTTGAACATCCATCTTTACCTGACTGTAACAACTGATATCTGAAAGATCCATGACAGCTACTGAACTTTTTGAGTGCATATTCTCTTTTGTATATATGTATACGTATGTGTGTTAAGAGTTGTGGGAAAGACTGCAGTTTTTACAGAGCCTCTGAGTGCCTCTTCCAGATGTTCTCCTTTTCAGTGCTTTATTAGACTCATGACCAGCCTGTAAATCACACAAGCCTCCACTGTCTTCATGGCCTATGTGGAGATGCTTAAATTAATTATAGAATCATAGAATGGTTTGGGTTGGAAGGAACCCTTAAAGTTCATCTATTTCTAACCCCTTTGCCATGGGCAGGGACACCTCCCACTAGACCAGGCTGCTCAAAGCCCCACCCAATCTGACCTTAAACATACCCAGTGATGGAATATCCACAACTTCCTTGGGCAGCTTGTTCCCTCAACTGATCACCCTCATAGTGAAGAATTTAGTCCTAATTTCTAATTGAAATCTAACCTTTGTCAGTTTTAAATCATTACACCTCATCTTTCAGTACAAACCTTTGTAAGAAACCCCTCCCCAGCTTTCTTGTAGGCCCCCTTCATATGCTGGGAGGCCATAATAAGGTTTCCCTGGCATCTTCTCTTCTCCAGACAGAACAACCCCAGCTCTCACAGCCTGTCCTCCTAGGAGAGGTCATAGAAGAGGAGGTAATTTCAAAAGTAAACCTAACTTCTTAAAAAGAAATTAACTTTTATTATACGATAAGCTGTTTTTTTCTATGAGAGTTCAGCTGTCTGTAATACTTACCTGGATACAGAAGACAAAGTCATTCGGAGACTATGATCTGATCATTCTTAACTGGAGTCCAGATCAAGAAATTTCTGACTTTCTGTTCTTATAAGTGCTATAAATTTCTGCCTTTCTTTGCCCTTTGTTGTCTTAAAACCAGGCCTCTGCTAACATCACTTCATTGTGCTTACGTGTCTGTGGATTTCAGTGTTGGGCATTAATAACTGGCAAATCAGGTTTCTTGCCAGGATGGGTTTTTCTAAGATGTACTGCCCAGTCAGACTTGGAGAATGCTACTGTCAAACAACTATATATACAGTCATCATTAGCAAGATAATCAATGTCCTGTTTTCTCCCTTTCACTTTTTCTCTCCTTTTTACTCCCATCATGAGTACATATTGAGGCAAATTGTATACGAATGTTTGCATATTTGTCTGCTGGATTAGAACTGGATTGGATTGTCTGTGCTATTTAGAGCCATATTATCAAAACAATGTTTCCTACAAGATAGGAAGATAAACAATTTGAGAGAATAAGCCTTTTGTATTGAACTTCTGCACACATGGGCTTACACCTGTGCTTGTGTGCTTTCTTGAATAAGGACTTGAGGGTTTAAATTGCAAGCATAAAATCATTCATCCCTTTTCAATGATGTCTATGACTTTAGCCACATGAAATCCTATATGAAGTCAGTAGCATAGTTTATATTCCCTAAGCCTCTTTATTAGTTTACCAAGAGGTGGCTAAGTGTCAGATTTTCTTTTCCTTTGTGCTTATTCAATTACATGTTTTTGCTGTTTTGATCACTTTAGATACAAAATACAGAAACCTGGTCTTTCACCTTAAACTCAGGAGCTCCAATCCGTAGTCAGAGAAAACCATTGTGTTTATCGTAGTTTCTTTCAAATCTAAGCAAATCTTTAAATGTTAATTCACTAAGATACAAAATTCTGAATCAAAGGGGTATGCTCAGTCAGTGAAAAAGTTAGTAATTCTTAGTAGCAGTTACCTTGTCATTCCCTCACCCTCCCCTGAGAAAAATTCCTATGTTACAATTTGCAGCAAAGTCATCCTGGTTTTACACATGTAACTCTCCCCTAAATCCTTCATTCTACCTTTTAAAAGAGGCCAACTGGAATTGAATCCTTTATCTTTTTGCAAAGCTTCCAAAAATGACTATTTCATAGGCAAAACAAAAATTATCATACATAGTTCTTGCATCCCCTGCTTCAATTTCAACAAAGACCTGCCAAGGGAATCTCTTCTCTTCCCTGTGACCAGGAAATTTGTTTCACCCCAGAAAATGGAAGAATAGTCCTGCCCAAGGTTTTGGTAAAGCAGTCATGGAGCTTTTGTTTGTGTAGCTTACTTTACCACAGGAAAGAGGAAAGGAAAAGAACTGGAGAAAGGCAGCCTTGAATAACAGTGCCTGCAGAGCATGTCCTCAGATAAGCTGTTGCTTCTTTTCCTCATTGGCTCAAAGTAAACATTACTTTGGTTTTGTGATTGAGAGACAAAGAGCAACAGAAGGAGTAGGAGGTGCAGAGGTTAGATGTAATTATTCTGCCCTCTTTTATCTGTTCCTTTCTCAGCTTTTCTCTCAGATACATTCCACACTCCTTTTAACTACCAGTGCATTAAGCTGTTTAGAGTTTCAACTCTTTTCTATGTAGGGTTTTTACTACAATGTTTTTAATGTCTGGTGATTTTGAAAAATACCCCAAAGTCTCACTCTAACAGCCTCTAAGAACATAATATGAATGAAGTGAATGCTAAGGCAATTTACATTGCCGTGTATTTTCCTTTTCTTTCCCAATAGACACTAAAGAGTGTCTATGTCTGGAATTTAATGCCATCTGTCAATGTGAAAGAAAACTCTGGGCTTTTTGTAGATTTTAACAGATCTATTTCAATAATTCATATTCTTTAAATGAAACTACAATAGAAAGAAAGGAACACCCGTGTTCAAATGTGAAAAAGGAAAATACACACCAGAGAGAAGAAGGGATAGGCTACCCAAAAGAAATAGACATTGCCCATGCATGCAGGGTTGGAACTGGGAAAGGCAAAGCTCATCTGGAGCTGAAGCCAGTCAGGGAATGACAGGCAGCAAGAAAGCCTTCAGTAAATACATCAGCAACAAATGGAAATCAAGAAAAATATTGTCCCGCTGCTCAGTGGGATAGAAACCTAGGGATAAAAGACACGGAAAAGGGTGAGATATTTTGTGGCTGCTTTGCTTTGTCCTTCCTTGGTAAAGTTTGCTTTCAGGCTTGCCAGGCCCCTGCAACTAGTGGCAGAGCCTGGGGGAGTTCAGTAGCCCACACATCAGAGAGAGACCAGATTAGGCACGACAAATGCAGACTGGATGTAGAGCAGTCTGTGACATCAGGTGGACTGGATCCATGAGTGCTGATAGAGATAGTCAATCTAATTGCAAGGTTACTGTCAGTGATCTTTGAAAGGTTATGCTAATTTTGGGAGATACCTGAAATTGCCCTCTATGATTGGCTCTATTGATGAGAGAACATTGAGAGCAGTGAATGTTGTATACCTTGACCTTAGAAATGCCTCCCAACACAGTCTGCGTGATATCTTTATAGCAAGTTGGTGAAATATGGACTGGCCATGATGACCTATAAGCTGGGAGAAAATTCACTGGACACTGGGCTCAAATAGTGGTAATCAACAGCATAAAATCCAAGTGATGACCAGTTACTAGTGATGTTCTTCAGGGGCTAATGCTGGGGCTGATACTGTTTGATGTTTTTATAAACAACCTGGGCAATGGGATGAAATGTCCCCTAAGCGTTTGCGGATGATAGCTAGGGGAAAGCTGGAGGGTGTGCTGGCACTTCAGGCTGCTATCCATTTGGACCTCAACATGCTGGAGAAATGGGCTGACAGAGACCTCATCGCATTACAGCAAAGACAAAGTAGAGCATCAGCAAGAGGGTTAGGGGCCTCATGCACATGATGTATGAGGAGAGGCTGGCTGGGAGAATGGAGTGTGTTTAGCCTCCAGAAAAGAGGGCTGAAGGGAGATCTTCCTGTCTATACAGCTGCCTACTAGGAGGGTGTAGAGAAGATGCATCCAGGCTCTTCTTGGAGGCATATGATGAGAAGACAAAAGGCAACTGACACAATTTGCAACATGGAAAATTTAGATTAAATATAAGGATGCTTTTCTCAGTTGTGAGAGTGGGCAAACACTGCAACAGTTTATCCAGAGAGGTTCTGAAATCTCTGTCCTTGAAGAACTAGATTGGACACATCCCTAAGCAACCTGCCCTTATTTGACCTCCTCTAAAGAGTAGTTCAGATTAAATTATCTCCAGAGGTCCCTTCTAAACAAAACTGTTTTCTGTTTTTATAATAATTTTGTCATAAGTGACTATATTTTTGGTCATAGTTTTCACACTCCCTGAAGTGTGTGTGACTGAAGAAGCCATTGTCAATACCAATGGAAGGTGGCCACCTGATACCTGTTAAAGATTTTATTTGAGCTTCTGTTGAAAATCATTGTCCATCATAATTCCTATAATTATTTTGAACCTTTAAGAGTGTAAATATTGCATCAAACAAAAAATTTGAAAAGATAGAATCTCTTTTATATTTGGTCATCTGTATTTTTATTTACGTAGTTTTCCTCAGCCCCCTGAATTGCTTTAGTCATTTTGGTAGGAATCATTCAATGTTGCAGTAGGAGGAAATCCATCTTGAGTGTGGCATACCAAAACGCTGTTTTCACTGTGTACTTTCCTCTGTATATTAAAAAAACAAACAACCAACCAAACAACAAAAAAACTAGAACCACACACACACACAAAAAAAATAAACCAAAAACCAACAACAAAAAAAAATCACCCAACATTCTTTCAAGGAAAGCACACTTCTTTTAACAAGTAGCATATTTTCTTCAGATACGAGTCAATCAGTATATACTATCAGGTATCTTAAAGTACTTTCAAGAGAACTTTTAATGAGCCTAATGTAATTTGTCACAGTTAAGCCCTGTAAGTTGTTATTCAAAAAATCTCCCATTGATTTTATGTTGAGTCATTACTATTGGCTGCTGTGCCTGCTGTGCTTTTGAATAGACAGCCACAATGTTTGAGAAATCTCCTTGGCTCCACTGGACCTGATATTAATATTGGGAGGAAGAAAGAATGTTAAGGGTTATGCTTCTTACGGGGTTATTCTGTGGTTTCACTTAAAGTTGAATTCAGTTTCTTTGAAAACAAATTGTTTGGTTTTTCTTTTTTTATTAAAAAAGACAGGAGACTGAAAGTAAAGTAACTTGTGTATATTACTTTCTATAAATTTTCTACTGTACACATACCTTGTTTCAAGTAATAGAGTGAAGATTGGATGAGTTGAGAAAGTAGAAATGCACCATAACCCAACAGCTGGAATTATTTTCTTTAATTTTCTAATTTTAGAAGGTTAAAGGTCAGTTTCTAAAATGACAATGCTTTCATCTCTTTTTCTGAAAGGTCTTGAGCTTCGAGTTTAATAAAACAATAACAAAATGGTGAGCCTTCAAGTCTTAGGATTAAGAGACATATAGACTTTCATTGCTTTCCATTTATTGAAATGTTCACACTCATAATAGCTTTTAAAAATTATGGAGGTAACAGAAAATAGATTTTGTTGTTTTTCTTCCTGACTAGAGTTGATTCTTATTTATTATATGGATTTCTTTCTTATATTAATATAGATTGAATATGTACTGCTATATGACTGCTTTCCACTTACATTAAGTGTTGGTAACTTTTCACTTGAACTGCAGGTACAAATTATGTGCTACAGATAAATTAACTCAGATTCAGAAAGAAGCGAATGTGTTTACATTGTAGAGGTTATTTGTTATTTCTTTCTAAATTTGCAAAGACAATCTACTGGCAATCTATTGTATAAATAAATTATTGTAGTACATAAATATCTCGTAATACAAGCAAATTGCATAGCTAATCTATTAAAAATTGGAGGGACTACTAATCACATTGCTGTGTTTACCTTTAATGTATTAGAACGATCATGTGCTTTTCCTCTCTTTATCCTTCTTTTCTTTCATCTTGTCTTCCTCTAATACACTAATACAATGCAACTAATAAGAAAAGCACCATGGCACTGTTTTTTGAACCAGGTGTCTTTAAAGTTATTATTAACTGAAAATGTAAGATAACAGGTAAAATTTGTTCAACAGTTCTATAGTTTGTAATGCTTAGCTTTTAAATTTAATTACTGTCTTTTTTTCATAAGATTCTAATAAGCACAAGGATTCCTTTCTAGGAATTTAATGACTGTCTATAGCCCTACAGAACTTAATGTACTTAATTTTATTGCTCAGATAATACTCTTCTTGTGTAAACTGATGAACAAAAGTGATTATTAATCTAGGAAAAATCTAAGCTTTGGAAAATATGAAAATGATTAGGATAACTCTTTAAATATCCAAATAATTATTTTTTTAGTTTGCCGATTAAAGACCAACAATCTTGATCTTTAAATGCACCTGGCATACTTAATAAATGTCCTTAAATTTGACCTATAGAAGCCATCTATATCATATCATATAATGATCTATATCATAATATACTTATCAACAGTTATTATTTTGCTTAAGGTGGTTTTGGAAGTCTGAAAAATAAATTTAAGTTGTTCAAATGCTATAAGTAACTGCTAACATAAGTTTCAGAACAGACATCTAAGATGCACTGAACATCTGAATGCATCTCAAATCAGATGGCTTTTCAAGTTTTAAACATGTGGAAGCACTTATTAGCAGTAAAGATCCAATGAAATCTTTGCAACCAAGACATAATTCCGTGTTCTTGATAAATCTCTGTGGTTGTAGTTGATACAGGGTAGCAGGAGCTAAATGAGAAAATCTAAAATACTGGAAAACATGCAGTGAACAGCATGAAAGTAGAAACAATACATTTAAGGTACCTAAACCAAATCTCAGTTCCGAAGTGGTGCAGTTTACCACAAAGTGATATATTGTGGTCACACAAACTGTAGCTCACAGTGATTTTGCTTGGATAGTTAGCCACTCAACACCAAATGCTTTAATTTTGGTACCTTTCTTAACTGAACTCAAAAAAAAACCCCAAAAGTTGATTAAAATGTAAGTCCCTAGGTGGAAGCTGGTGGAACTAAGTAACATGAATCTGTAGCTGGATTGGTCCAAAGACATCTACATTACTATCTTCAACTGAAGTAAATTCACTTTAGCGATATTGTAGCCAGATCACTGCAGTAAATAAAAACACAAAATAAGTTAATATAGGGGCAGCAAATAAGATTACACAATTAATACCAGCAGAGTAATCTCCACACTGTAAATTTCTTAAAGGCAGTAAATGGTGACTGAGTATTTTAATGTGCTTTTATCTCTCTAAGCGTAATTATCTCCAGCAGTCTCGAGACATTTTTTATCTTCATGGGGCATTTTCAGTAGAAGTAGTAACTTTGAAAATGTAGTGTACATTTATTCTCTTTGTTATAAAATAGAAAACCTGTGAATAGCATGTATTGTATGAGTAGCGCAATGCACAGATTTGCTGCAGTTTGATCATTATGTGGCTTTCTGTATTTTCTATCATATCCAATAAAATATGATAGAAATTACAGTAAAGTGTTAGATTGACTTGAATTAGCCAACACTGGTAATAATGATCATTCTTACTGCTTTTCTTCATGTCAGAAAGTGATGATTGAAACTTGCTGCTATTGCTCTTGTTTCTAGTTATTTGAAGTAGAAGTTTGTCTAAACAGGAAGATGAGGATAGCTTTTGAGTTTATTTCTAAGGAGATTTCTTGCTGATTTTATGTTTTAGGGATTCAGCCATCAATGCACCACTTTTTTTTTTTTTTTATTCACTTATAAAGGTAGTAAAATCTTTATTTAAAAACAGCAGAAAACATTTTTTTTTTTTTTCCCCTAGCTTGTCAAGTGATACTCAAAATATTTTATTAATTTAACTGTTCCTCTGCCAGGAAACAGAATTGGATTTGTACTAAGAAACACCATAACCTTATAATAAGTGAACTATTTTTCCAACAATATGATTTTTTTTAATCTGTATCCCATATTGTATTATTTATTTATATTAATGTTGCTACTGTCTCAGTATCCTGATTTTTTTTTTTTTTTTGATCACTGCCAGTTTCTAAGTACAGGATTAAAATATATCCAAAATTTTCTCTTTTATTTTAGAGTAGTTGTTTATCTTTTTATTATGTGTTTCCTGAGGACTCTTTATGTCTTAAGTGGCTGACTACTCTCAAACTCCCTTGAAGTAGACAGGAATTCGAGGTGTTTAACAGCTGGCAAAATCAGGTGATTTCTGAGGAAAGAGTAAACAAAAAATAAAGGAATCTCTAGCCACTTTAAAAAGTGGTCCTTCCTCAATGGAGCACTTGTGAGGTACACTCTCCATCAGAGTTGCTATTTCCATTTCAACATAAAATAAGCTGCTTGGATAACGTAATTACCAACAATTTACATCAGTTCTTATCAAAATAAGGACTTTGAAATACATTTGCAAGAAAATAAATCAAATCTTGCTTTTCATCCATTTTTTAAACATTAAGATAGAAAGACTGTCCAGTGTAGCTGTTATTTTGTGAAAAGCAACATACCTTTCCTGTATTTAATAAATTTCTAATGCTCTTGGAATGCAAACATATCAAAATACTGAATTCAGAGATTTGTTTTGGCTTGATTTTTTTATGTGCCCACAAACACTGGCATTATAAAAGCAACAATATGTACAACTGAGACATACAAGTGAAGTGGAGCAGTGAGTAAGATAAAAGATGGAAAATTATCTCTGCATTGAGTAGATAATACCCGACTTCTTTCCGTTGTGATTTGGACAATTATAAATTTTAATACCTATGTGTATTTTAAGACTATTTTACTTATATTTTTTTCCCTTATGCTCCTTAAGATGCTACCATGACCTGACAGTAATATTTAATCTCTAATATTTAATTAGACAAGCATGTTTTATTTCAAACCTCAAATATCTGGGCAAATATTTATTCAATCTACAGAAGAACTTCAGAGAGAGCGGTAGAGGAAGAGAAGTCATTGTATTTCACACAGTCATGGAGCTGGAAGGGACAGCAGTCCGATTTTCCCCCATCTAAAGACAAAATCAGTGAAAGCAGTCCAATGAAGTCTTGATGGTGAAAGAGAACAAATATACTTCATTGTTCATCTTACAAAATCATAGTGTTGTGGTTATATGCTTGGATTTGTAATGTCTACTGTGGTTCTTAGGAAGCTAAGTTTGCAGCAGCAAGTTTTGAATAGACTACTATTGTACCTGGTTTGCAGCAGGTCTTTTTCATTCAAGATTTGTACCTGAGTATACTAATAGGTAGTTTCTCTTCTGAATGTAGAAGTCTTTTTAGATTGTCAGGAATAATTTCTTTTCTTTTGCAGTGTTACCTGGCTATTTAAACAAATATCGGTATTTAGGACGTATCTTGTAGTGCTTAAGACTGAAATAATTACCTGTGAATTAAAAATCATGCTTGTGTTCTGCTTAATTAGATTTGCTCCCAGTAGCAATACAGTACATGGGTTT
Organism: Merops nubicus; assembly: GCF_000691845.1. NCBI lineage: Eukaryota > Metazoa > Chordata > Aves > Coraciiformes > Meropidae > Merops > Merops nubicus. The sequence continues at coordinate 14,083 of NW_008633206.1, read as the reverse complement.
ATTTATTTTTTTTAAAAGTGTAGTCCAGGTGATATGTGATCCAAGAACAGGGGTGGGCTATGTGCATATTTCCTCCTAGCTGAGCTCGAGCACAATCTGCCAGACAGTCTCTCTATTTGGGAATTACAGTCTATATGTTTTGCAGGAGATGACTTTGAAAATAGGAGAGATACCACTTTAAAGGACCACTTGTCCTTTGGCATTGGAAAGGAAAAGGTGCTGTAGTTAAGGGTGAGGTATACCTCGAGGCCCATTGGAATTAATTTCAAACAACTGGGCCAGTACCACCTTGCAACCTGAAAGCCTGGGTTACAACCCTGCTGTTTTTAAACAGTAACTGGAATGGCCAAATAGATTTGAATGTTTTGAATTGCATGGCCAGCCATTGGGAAAACTGCCTCAAAACAGTTCTTCTAAAGAAGCAGACTGTTGTTCACACTAATGTCCACAGTGATCCAAGAGAAGCACTGAATCAACAAAGCTAGTGAAAAGAGACTATTACCTTCCCTTGTTACTCTCAGTAATTTTCCTGTGTGGTATTAAAAATATAGTCTGCATTGCTCCTCCTGTTTTTGCTTTTGTCAGTGTCATAACTGTACTTCCTCTACTTTTTTCTAGGCTGTCATCCTAGCCATTTAATATCTTGTAGACTAATATTTGTGCAAGTTGCATTGTGACTTGAACATAGTCTTGAACACAGCTAGTTGCTCATTTGTTATCATCTGAGTAAATTTTGGACTTTTTCTTACCTACATTGTTGCATTATCTGCCAATTTCTTTTCTCGATGTCCAGATTATAAGCAATACCACTATAATTACATATTCAGATAGCCTCTTATGCTATACATGACCTGTATCTATGTCTAGGTCACGTAACCCTAGAATTATTACACCTAAATCTCAGGTGTGCTTCAGGAAGAAAGGACAACTGTAGTAGTGTATTGGTATTCTTCATACCTCAAGTAGAGAGGTTGCAGAAGCTGCTTTTGAAAGGATTCAATCTCATCTAGAACTGGTAGGTACTGAATCAGTGTTAATACACTAAAATGAAATCTAACTGAGGGTTAAGGAATGAGGCTGAAAAATCTCAATGTTTTTCCAGAACTGGCTTTGATTAATAAGCAGACAGCTGGTGAGAAAATATTTTTAGAGAAGGGGATCTGGCTGAAGACCACATTTCCAGGGGAGAAAAAACAAATTGGAATTCTCACCACTGGTAGAAAATGCTACCAATTCCTGTGAGAACTGGTTAAACTTTTTCATCATAATATGAATGACATATATAGAGAGGATTCTGTGAAGTCCACCAGAGACTTCATTAATGCTAGCCTGTTTTACCTGGAGGGGTCATGTGTGCTCTAGAAGTGCTTGGAAGTACAGCATCCTCTTGTTCTAAGCTCTAGCATTAGTAAAATGTCCTTTTCTGTATATGTACAGACATGTCTGGAGTTATTTAGGTTAGCAATTTACATTTGGTGGGATAGACTATGCTACCTTGCATTCAACCTCTGTGTTTCTATAAGTGAAACAATGAAGACAAAACTAAAGATTAATTTATTAGAAAATGGCTAACTCAAGAAGTTAGTAACTTTCCTTGCAAACACACAGAGAAAAAATTAGTTCCCATTTTGGTTTGCTTTTCTGCACTCCACTAAGCTGTGAAACTTGGAAGCTATGTTTTTCAGCACAGTTCATACAGTTGCTAAACAAGGCATCCAAATGTCTTGGCAAACTCCATCCTTCATCCTCATATTCCCTAATAGAGAATGATGACTGGAGTTAGAAAGACATGACCCACCTTGAAACCTCCAGTACTGATCCTGTATTCCTTCAAGTACTATAGGAGTGTTCTTTTTTTGAGCATTTCTGTAGCTTTGCAGAGATGCAATGCAATGAAAAAATATTCCTTTACCTCATGCTGTTCATCCCTTCTGCAGTTTGTTCAGTTTATTTCGTGGTCTTGGAGCAGGAAGCTTCTAGTTTTCCAAAGTTATTGCCTGTGTTCCACTTCACAATAAGTGGAACCATTCAGGTCTGACTGAAACATAATAATACTACAGTGAATTTGGGTAGGTAGGTGTGTTGAATTTTTCTTTCCTTGTCTTTTCCTGTTTATTAATATATGAAATACTAGCTAGTATCTTCATTCAAAATACTTTGTTATGAACTGAATTCGAGTTTTGTTCTCTTGGTTCAGAATAGCATTCTTTTAACTGCATGTGATATGTATAGGAAATATGATAATTACTTGACCCCTGAATGATACTAAGTCTGCTATTTATCCTGACAAATAATTTTGTTTCCTTCCTCTTATTCTGCATAACAAGGATCCAGGACATATACTTGAAATATATTGCAGATAAAAATCATTGTCAGACTTAATCAGTCAATTTTTTGTTGAAGACAATCTGGACTACCAGTTAGATATCTAAGATAATAGATAATAGTTCTTTTTTTTTTTTTTTTTTAAATGAGATGTATTTTTTTCATTTATAGAAGTAAAATACCAAGTACCCTCTGCATAAAAACATCAACCTGTCATTAACCTACAAATAAAATAAAAGGCAAAATAAAAATTTATCAATGAAGTGTTCTTACAAGCTGTGGAGAAAAACTGTCTTCTTGTCATAATAGAATTTGCATTAAGTTTGAAAGAAAATGTGAGTGTTTCATAGGGATACAAAAAAATCTCTAATTGTATATTCAGAGTCTAGTACAGTTTTTCATTCTCAGGCCAGAGCTCAGAAACAAGCAGTGCATCAGGTGTTTAATGACACGCTCTGACTGTACAGTCTTTCCTTATACCACGAACCTGAATATTCTTTCGCCAACTTCTTTTTTTATAAAAAGTCTTAGATAGAACCTCATTCAGGTGATTGGAAGAGAGACATAATAGATCTTGACACTGGTAAAGAAATACTGCTTTTATTTCATAGCTATTTAGTTGTAAATATTATAACTTATATTAAAGTTACTTTTAACATAGAAAACAGCATGAATCTATACTATAGATTTTTTAATTTTCCTTGTGAGTTTGAATTAAGATTAGGAGTTGGATCTAGAATTTTGGCTGTTCTGTGTTTAGTAGGTCAGAATGAAGTCCTGAAAACAAATTTCCTTGAACTCTGGGGAAAATTCAAATTCAATCCATGTCTGACCTTTGCAGGATAATCCATCTCTTTGCAGGCTTAAAATGTGAAAAGGAAAATGCTAAGATTCAGATCTTCTGCAGAAAAAGTCAGAAAGATGTAGAAATTACAGAATATGGGAGTCTACCTAACTTAAAAGTGCATTTTTAGTCAAAAACGTAAACATTGTTTTAGACTGTCCAAACTGCATTTTATGTGTATTTTGAAAATATACATATTTTATTGTCAGCAAGAAGATCAATACAGTGCTATCCAAATTGTTCATCCATTACTTAGCCTTTCTAGTGACAGCATTACTGTCAGCCTTGGTTATAGAACTTCATTTAATTAAAATTTCATTCACTGTAAGAAGGATGATGAAGTGAATCATGTCTCAGTAATGAAATCTGGAAGGGGAAGGCGTTGTCATGTGTATTGAAATAACCACAAGGCTAGTAGGTCATTTCCAGGTTTACATTTGAGGCAGAAACTCTCAGACAGGAACTGTCTAAATTGTCCAGATCTCACCAAAATTAATGGGCATTAGACTGTATACCTAATAGTTCAAATACAATGTAGGTGTTCTGTACAAGGCTTATCTAATTGCTTTCTCATGTGCTAAGCTCTTTAGATAACACTATGTTTATTAACTTCATTCTGCAAAGTTTGTCTAAGCTATGGCAACAATTTCAAAGCAGAAGAAAATTGAGGTTAGAGGAGACTGGTTTGTCAGAAGCATATGGTTCAAAAAACTCACCATTCTTTCATTCCCTGTGGATAGTGAAGTGGTTTTGGAAATTATCTCTTTGCACAACTATCTATTACAATTATGGCATGACTGAAATGCCTTGACATCCAGTCAGCCTCACAGACAATTTATGCAAGGTGCATAAAACCAGCTCCTCTTCCAGTTCCTTCCATGACTGAAACCAGCAAAAGGAGTTGCAGGAAGATGGACAGAGATATATGAGTGAGCAAATTAGTCTTCATCATTGTTACACATACCAAAATTCAGATTCCCAAACTGACTAGTGCTCAGTGTACACCACTCTCTTGGACAATAAAGGAAAGTTTGATGTATGCAGTTAGGTTAGGAGTGGCCACCACTCCAGACCACGACTCCCTTCTACCCCAGCCAGTGGAGCACAGCCTGGAAATCCAGGAACCTGAGGTTTCTGCCCAGGCTGAATGACCCAGCTGCTACTTTCATTTGTCCAGGTTCAACCAGTAGCAAAGCTAAGAAGATGTACCAGAGACCGATAATAACTGTGTGCTGATATAGTGAAGGTCAAGAACTGATGCATCAGTTGCATCTGATAATCACACACTGAAATGCCTCTGTGGTTGATTCTCAAATGCTATCAAATGTTGGCAGTATTTTAGTTGGGATATATTGCTGAATCTAATCATACGTTCATGGCTTAGTTATTTGGATCATACTCCTTTTGATGTGAAGAATGAATTGTGGCTCTAGGTTTTGATTTTATTTTCCAGTTAGTGCTTGAAGGATGGTGAATAATCTTTCATTATATTCAGGTATATCTATATAATGTCTTTGGCTTTGCTGGGTTTATGTTAGTGTTACTAAGAGTTTACCTCAGTGTTGGTAACCTTGAATTTAGTATTTAAAACAAGGGAATTGTGGAAGGTCTTTGAACTGGATCGTGATACACTGGTTTCTTTCACTGCTCTGGTAGAGCACTGAAGATCTAAAAGACCGTGTGCTTGGTGTTAGTTTTGGGTTCTTGCTGAGGAGTTACAGGGTAGTTTCATTGACAGTTTGAAAAACAGATGATTATACTGAAAGAGTGAGCTACTTAAATATAATTGGAGAAAGCATCTGGTAGGAACCTGTAAATCCAGTGCTTCCATCCACCAAACAACAGAGAATTAAGTTGTACTTTCTGTCTCTCTGTCCTGTTATGTCTAAAGCCTGAGATTAATCTGTTTAATCAGTCACTGGAAAACAACTTAAACAAAGTAGGATGCAGGTTTCTGAAAGCCCTGTTATCTTTTCATCGGGTAAGTCACTAGATAATGCACATCCTGAGAAGAGAATATAAAACCTGTCCCTACAACTTGACTTTTCTGCCAATCCAGACTCCAGGATCAGCACAGTTTTGGTGGGGAGCAGTTGGTCTGACGGGGATATTATGCACTAGTTAAGCAATTAGGGGATTCCTGGATTATTATTAGTATTAGAGTGAGGGGATTATTTATCTTTCTCATAGCAATTTATGGCTCCCTGCCATAGTGTCATAATTTTGCTCCAAAAGGGCTATGACCTCAAGGCAGGCCTTTGCCCAATTTCATGAAATACCTGTCAGAGCTAACTTTTAGCATGGTCACTACTTAATGACTGTAACATCCCTGATTAATTCTGTGGCACCAACAGTGACCTCTGAAGTGAATGCTTGCTGAAGTGAGTCAGGGAAATTTAGAAGCTACAAGCAGTAATTTTAGCTGATGTGCAAGACTGTTTTTGAAAAATTTTTAAAACATTACTGGTCACATGAATTTTCTGGAAAAGCCTTTCTGTTAAAATGGACCTTAATTATATTTTGGGGGGAGAGTTACACGTATCTGTTGTTTGAGGTTATTTTATTAATAGGTGCCACATCAGGCAGCATCTGTCCTCAAGTCCCATTTGCAGGTTTCTGCCTTCTATTCATTGTCTTCTCTTTTAGCCAATCCGACTGTTTGTGTGACTCATAATAAACTACATTCAAGAATATAATTTAAAATGGTGGTCATTCTTTTTTCCTGCTGCTGTTCAAACAGTAGAAATTTGATAATCTGCTATTTTCATGTCTTCACAAATAGCTGTTTCCATACTATTGAAGAAGGCAGTAAGGCATTGGGGATTGGAAGCTGGGTACAAAAATGGGAGGAAGAACAGGAGCTGTACAATCTGACTTAACTACAAAAAAAGTCTGTGTATTTTTCTACTGTTCTTAGGCAAAAACTGCATGGCTAGTCATCTTCCTAGGTGAAATCTGGAAAACCATGATGCATTTTTTTTTGACTTTTAAACTTCTTTATGAATTGTTGTTAACCCCTTTCTCTTCCTTCCTGCTCTGTTCTAAAGCAGATTCTCTCCAAATTATTTTCTTGAAGTTTTTTTCAGGGAGTTCGTTGTTAAAGGTTTATAAGTAGTGAATGAGGCTCTCCACTGTCTTATCAAGGACATTTTTCTCAAGGTAAATTGACACATTCACTTCTGAAGGGCATTCGGTTAAACAATTACATGCAAACATTCTCTGTCTCCCTGTCTTTTTTACTGAGTCAAGACACTAATTTGTTCTCATCTCTTATAAACCACCTTCAGAAAGAGAGGCAGATGAGTGTATTCAGAGGAAAAATGAAAACACTACAGAATGTCCTCAGATTCCTCAGAAGTGGGCCAGGACATTAGATTATACAGCTGCTTTAAACTTGTAGAAACTTCCCAGCACAATTATTCATTGCGCAGGAAGCCTAGTTCCAGAGAAAGCTGAACTGGAAATTAACTTAATGGAATACATTTTTCTCAGAAAAATCTGGGAAATAGGAATGTGATTCCTAAAATATAGCAAGATGAATCCTTTTCCTATTCCCTTAATCTTTGTGTGAAGAGAGAAGTGTGAGAAACAGCAATAGAGGGCTTTGGGAGGAGAAGAGTAGCAGAAGACTTCCATCCTGTAAACAAAAATTAATGAAAGAATCATCAGCTGTACTATATGAATTCTTGCAGGTAGTTGCCAATTAGTTAAATCAATAACATTGAAATGTGATCTAATAACTGTATAGTATTTCCTTCACACCTTGTCTTTTTCTTCCCCAGTCTAGTAACTTGTCTTCTCACGTGAAGAAGTACTTGCTGGAGTAATAGTATATGAAGATGATAATGCTCCTTACTCTGCTGCTTTGCAGGGTTCCCTACCCAGATGAACGACTCGGCTCACTCGCTCTTTCAGCACTCATTTCAAGGGTGCATGCAGTTTATTCACGTGGATGATCAGCTGGTGGATTTGCACGCAGTGGAGCAAGGCCAGTTGGGAAGCTTTGCCAATGTCACCATCGACATGTGTGCCATTATTGACAGGTAAGTTGTGGAGGCATCACTGGTACCCTGATGCATACCCTGCATATTCTGAAAATACACCGTGATACAGAAAAGGTGGTTCTGACACTGCCAGGGATCATGTCAAGGCAGCCCTACCTTTTTAGCAATGGGAACCATGCTTAGATGATGGAGATTGTCTTTAAGTTGTAGATGGTGTCCAATGTCCCCACTCTCAGGCAGAGGAGGTGAAAAGCTCTTATGAGTCAAATTCAGCCCATGGGTTAATGATATGGCTGTCTTGAATACAGGAAGCTCTCCTGAAAAGTCACATAATGTGTCTATTTCTTAGATGACTGTTATGGAGACCTTTTTGCTACTTGAAGCTGTGTCTCCTGGCTTCAGTGCCTTCTGGGTTCACTGAATTCCTCAGAGAACTAAAATAGTTCCACATGCTTGCACAACTATGCATGTAATAAATACTCAAACTTTATTAAAATAATGCTTAGTGGTTTGTGGTGGGTTTTGTTTTGTTTTGTTTTTTTCTTCAAACTGAGAGAAGTAATTCAGAATTATTGCAGGCTTTTGCTTTGAACCCTACCTTTTCAACCACTTAGCAGGTGTTAATTTCTGTTACTCCTGATTAATAGCTACTTTGTAGGCAAAAAAGAAAATACTAGGTAAGACAAGGAAAGAGCAAGTAGCCCAACACTTGAATGGAGGCATCTTGGCTTATCATGAAAATTACCTACATATTAAACCCAATTCAGGTCTGAGGGAAAGCTGAAAATGGCTTTCAGAATTCAGCTTCAAAAGAAGCAAAGATTACAAGATCATAGACCCCTAGAATAACTCGGCAACCACTGGAGTTCATGCAGTTCAAGTTCCACTCAACACAGGGCCAACGTCAAACCTATGTCAGATTGCTCAGGGCCACATCCAGTTGAGTTTTTAGTCTCCAAAGACAGACTCCAGAGGCTGAGTGACTCTGGATATTGCCAGCAAAGATGTGCATAGTTATTGTAAGGAAATGCATGTGCTTTTAATATCCTACTCTAAGTGAAGACAATCTCAGAGATAAATGCTACTGTGAAAAATTAAATATGGCATACTGCTTTGGTCTCACAAAATATCTTCTCTTCCTGAGATGCAGATATCAGTTTGAACTAAACAACTTGTGGTGTTTAGTTGTCCATGACCAGTAGCCAAACACCCACCTTATTTTTTTCTCACTCCCCTTTCCAGAGAGATGGGGAGAAAAATAGAAGGAAGGCAAAAGGACTTGCAGATTAAGATGGCATTTTAACAAGAATGGCAGTTTAATAAGAAAAGCAAAAGCTGCACATGGAAGCAAAGCTAAAAGAGAAAATAATTCACTACTTGGCATCAGCAGGCAGATGTCCAGTTGCTTCCTGGGAAGCAGGGCCTCAGCTGTGTAGCAGCTCTTTGGGAAGAGGAACTCAATAGCCCTAAACATAATCCCTTCCTCCTCCATCCCCTGAGGTTTTATAGCTGACCATGACATTGTATAGCATGAGAGATTCCTATGGTGAGTTTGGGTAAGCTGTCTCAGCTGTGTCCCCTCCTCACCTCTTGCCCACTTCCACTCTTCTGGTCTTTATGGGGGAGGGTGTGGAGATAAAGCCTTGATGCTCTGCAAACCCCATCCAGCAGCAGCCAAAGCAGTGGTGTGTTGCCAGCACTGCTTTAGCCACAGCTGGGGTGCACAGCACCATCTGAGCTGTTGTGAAGAAGATGGACTTAGTAACTTCATTCCAGGCAGGCCCAGTGTACCATTTTAGTCACACTGGTGTTAAGAAGCATGCTTTGTGGCATACCAGTGAGTTGTTCTGGCATGTCAGGCCACTTTAGATTGCTGCTTCTCATGGATCTGTTGAGTGTTGAAGTCATAATGTTAAAAGGAAACAAAAAGCTGCTGTCATCGGGAAGGAATTTGTTCTATCTCCTCACATGCAACTGAAATTAGAAAGACCTCCCACGGTTAGTATTTGCTAGTTTGAATTGCTTAGTTTTATTTTGAAGGTTTGTTTTTAGGAGTGTAAACTGAGTTGGAAGAAAGGATGTGAAGATACATCTAATTACATCTCTGCTTTTTCCCTAGTGCATAAATCTAAGCTTATGTGGCAGTTTGTATTGATCCCACTTATGTCACTGGCTGTTAGAAATAATTCCATCATCATAATAGAGTTAATCAGAATTAGACTTTAGCAATGCATTACAATGTAATTACAATTAACTTGCACTCTAAGATAGTTATAATCAGATCTTTACAATGCGTTTTTGAAAAACAGGATGCAAAGCTTCCAGTATATCATTTAGCTTACTTTTGAAGTGAACTTCATATACAAGTTACTATTTATGAAGTATTTCTTTTTATAACAATATATATTCAAATGTTGCACATGTTATAATACCATCTCATACATAATATTATATGAAATATTTGTTACTATATTATAATATTATTATACTTCATACATTTATCATATATTATATATTAGATTTATTTTACATAGTTTATTCAGATGATTTGTATTAATAATATATTTTAATACAAATATGAGTGGTTTATAACTTCTGCCACCTTGGACCTTGATATAAGGTCATCCTTATATAAGTTAAAACTATATGTCTTATATTTAAGCTTTCTAAGCACTCAAAGGTTGTGTTGCAGCAGAGTAACAATTCTATAATCATAGGAAATTAGAACAACATCCAAAGAATTTTCTTAGAGTTGTTTTGGTTTTTTGGTGTTTTTTTTTTTTTTTTTTTTTGTTTTAGTTTTTTGTTTTTGTTTTTAAGGACTGAGATGTAATCTAGTTTGTTGTTTTCCCATGATCATTTATTTCTTTTCTATTTGCACTTTAAGACAAATCCTTTGACTAAGAATTAATAATGCCAAGCTTTAGATCTGACTGGATTTCATGGCTTGCCTTATTAACATCTGCAAGTTAGATTCTTCTGTTACAATATGTCACTGTATATAACATTTTTTTTATGTGGCTTTCTTTTAAAGGATCCAAGGGCCATGTGTGCTGTATATTAGCTTAAATTAATTCCCTTTGAAATGGGAACATACTTGTGGCTGTGACACTGGGATCCTCTTCTGCTTATTAGCTTGTTTGGCTCTGAATCATAAAGGCTTCTGTAATCATCCACATGGAAATTGCTTTCCTAGCCTCACTTCAGTGAAGACCTCCACTGGTCAAAGAGATGAGCTGTCACATTGAATTATTCTTACTGCAGACTTCAGCCATTTGGTTGGGGAAAAAAAACCTGAAGTTGTAAATGGTGGCATTTTTCATCATTAGCTAGAGTGGATAGTAAAGTGTGGACAGTTTTCTCTATAAAAATATTATACAGAAGGTAGCAAGAGTGGTTAATTCTCATGTTGTACCTGCCTGGAGATAACTCCTTCTAAAGTCTGAAGTTCTGACAAGCTAAACATATCCTGGATGGAAGGGGTTTCTCCATTTTATTTCCAGCATTTTTTTTTAGATGTTAGAAGAAAGGTCATGTTAGACTGTTACATTTTTACTTGGGTGATACAAGTATTGAACCAATGTCTTTTTATTTGTAATCTTCTGCTCCTCACATGAGCATTTTGCTATTGCAAAAACTGCAAGCTGAGATCTTGTTAAAAAGGAGCACCAAAGCTAAGGAACGTTCTTTTTTTACCAGTGTGTATAATATCATGGAGGTATATATACAATAATTACAGGCAGCTAAAGTGCTACTGAGAAAAAATAATCATCACTGTTTCTTTATCTTATTTAACTTCGATTGTATTAGCAATGGTAGTTACATTGTGGTCACGGTGATCAATATGCTGTACTGCTTGTGACAGTACAGGTCCCTGTACACTTGCTTTGCTTACCATTAAGAAATTAACTTGCTGCACTCCAGATGATACAGTTGTATTTTAGGATTTTAGTACAGGACATTGAACAGGACTCACAACTAATTTCTCCCAGCAATCTCAGAGTATTGAAAGCTTGCCTGACTTAGTTGTAGCCAAAATTATGGATTTTAATCACAATGAGGAGATACTAAAATTATTTAAAAATAGTGTCTGATCTGTTGTTGTAGGTTACGCAGAACATATGGCAATATTAATGAAAATCTGTGTGCCATAAGATGTGAATTGACATAAATAGGGGGAAAAAATGCACTACCAAGAATGTTCGTGCAGCTGCTTCTACTGCTTTTAATGAATGTGAAAACTGTGTGATTCCCTGTATAACACAATGAGTTGAATTAGATGCCAATTTTCAATAATAATTCCACAATAATGATTTAATGTAAGAAATCAGATACGTGCAGCAGAACATTTCTGGGTGACAGTTGCTCACCTGCTGTGGTGATATGCTCTGTATGTCAGAGTGCCAGCATTTGTCTTTAATCCCATGTAGTGACATTCTCTAGACTATGTGATGCCAAGCAAAATTTGAAATAATTTAAATAATAAAGCATAGCAAGTATACTGGTGCATAGAAATGGCCACTGTAACTGGCAGCAAGGCTGAATTCCTTTGAAATTAAAAATCATCATTGCAAATAGTCTTAAAATTCTTCACTTCTGGTTCTTTACATGGACTTTAAGCTTCTGGCCTTTTTCTCTGTTCTCTGCCTCTCTCTCCCTCTACCAGTCCAGTGGCGAACCAGATAGCAAGGAATAAGAAAGACATCATCCCATGGTACTCTGCATAAGAAGCAAATAATACACCAGTGTCTGATCTGGAAACAAAACCTGATTTACAGCTGGGTTGTTCCAAGACAAATTCACAAAAATGAAGTAAAATAGGACTGGGGAAGAGCAGAAACCATACCATGATCTCAGCTTGCTGATGTTCCTGGCCATATAGCTGGAAGCCTACATGTGCTTTCTCTCTCTCTCCACATCCCTTTCCAACCATGCAATGCAAAGCTTTGACGTGATAATGGAGATGGAAGCTGCCTTTCAACAAGAGAGATTCAAGTGTGTTTACTTCATAATCCATCTCAGTCCAGAAAGGTGACATTGTAGACACAGATTATAGCTCAGATGACAGTAACAGTGCTTTTAATACTGTGGCACTTCTCCCCTGTGTACCAGAGTGTGACAGCTGCCATATTACTTAACACAAATCAATAGACAGCTGGAAGGTTGCAAACTCTACAGAGCTGGCCACAACATAGGAATGATTTAATTACCTTTCTCTTCATAGCATTTCTTAGTTTTCTGAAAGATTTTTTTTTTTACTATGAAAAAATCTTCCTTCTTTCACATTAAAAAAGAGGGAAAACACTTAAAATAGAGGGGAAAAAAAAGAGGCATGAGAAACACCACCAGGTTTAATGAATTGGACTTTCCCATTTGTTCACAAACTTTCTTCTTTGCATGCAGCTGGAAAAAAATTGAATAACTTGCAAAACTAACAAAGAGTAAGTCCAAGGAGAATGAAAATAGGTCAGTTTAGAGATATGATACTGATATAATAATAGTTCTTTGACTGAAGATGTCTATGATGATGCTTTGGTGTCCTCAAGAAACTCACTGGCTCTTCTAGATGTTATCAGTTAGAAAGGAGCTCCTGAGACAGCAGTGAAGTTGCATGAGTGGAATACACTAAAATAGTACTTAATTAAATGCTAAAAAGTGTTAATTTACAGATTTTGAAACAGAATTATATGCAGGAACCAATGTGTGAAGTGGATATAAATGGCCTTCCATGGAAGGGGTGAGAGAAGGAAGATGTTTCTCTTCTGTAGTTTTCAGCAAGGTCTATAATCACCTTAGGATCTAGATGACGGAGTTTGGAATTTTAAAGAAAAAAGAAAATTATGCTTATTAGATTGTGGAAGCTTCCACAAACAAAACAAAACAAAACAAAAAAAAGGAACACCAAGGGATGGAGTAGGACTGCATGGACAGAAGGCAGAAAATCTGTGAGGTTCCCTCTGTGGAACAGTATGACTAATGACCCAGACTGTTAAATGACTTAATAGTGTAATCAGTAGCTGTTTAAGCAAGTTAGAATATTTTGAAATGCAGATGGCTGAAACACTATTTTATGCTTATGCCTTTGCCATATTGTCGTTGTTCTTTGTGTTTTGGGTTTTTTTTCCTTTAGTTACTTTAACTTGTATTACACAGAGTTACAATAGTGAATAACATTCTTATGAAACTCTTTCAAGTAACTGTGTGGGTTACACGGTGTCTTGTAGCTGGATGTCTAAACATTTTGAAATTTCTAAAATCCTCTGGTGTTGTCTTGTATTTAATGCTAGATGAACTCTGCATAGAGAGGAAAACTATCTTTTTCATTTTAACTTCAGGATATATGAATCCAACTTTCTATGATGAAAAATGTACACTACTGAAATAGTTTTCTAGGGCATGTGGATTATTTGTTCATGATAAATACTTGCTAAAACAAAAGCTAAGAGAGCAAGCATTTAGGTATATTTCTAAGGAGGAGTATGTAAATCAGAGTCCTGGGAAACCATGGCTAATTGGGGTGGTCTCTGGGCTGCAGAGTTGGTTTCTGTCATGGCCTGAGAGAAGTAACAGCATGAGGTTCGTCCTTGGAGCCGAGCAGCAGAGGACATATCAGGGACACCCAGCAGCTGTGCCCAGGGCATGGTTCTCTGGGCCTGCTGGGCACAGGGACGGCCTCAGGGCAAGCACTTCAAAAGCCTTCCTCAGAAGGGGGCTAGGTGGAGACGTAGCAGACAGAACCACATGTGAGAGGTCCCATCATGCCCGTGTCACAGCACAACCCCCTGGCAAGGCAGTAGTCATAATGCCCCACAGTGTGACAAAAGGCAGCATCCTGTGTGTCCCCCTGCCAGAGCTGGCCTGGATTCCTGTCCCTGAGATCCATTCAGGCCGGGGACATTTGGCCACTCTG
>NW_008633205.1:0-16790 GCF_000691845.1 Merops nubicus | reverse complement strand
TGGGCTGGGGCAGCCTGGAAAAGACTCGAAGGAGACCTTCTGGTGGGCTTTTAGTCCTTCAAGGGGCTTGTCACAAAGCTGGTGTGAAGCTTTAACCTCATCAGGGAGCTAAGTCCCAGCAGCTGTTGCTCCTCAACCCTGTTGAGGAGGAGAATCAGGAGGAAAACAGACTAAAAAGCCTGTGGGGTGAGACAAGGACAGTGCAACAGCACCACAAAGAGAGGAGACAACACAATCAAGGAGAATCCCACTCAAATAACAGATAGACCCAGTGCCAAGATGGACCTTACCCCAGACGCAGCTCTGCCTGCTCCAGCCTCCAGCTAACACCAGCCAAAACCCAGCTCTGGGGCCAGCCCCTCCCCTTCCATGGTGGCCATGACCTCAGGGTGGGATCAGACACCTCATTGGTTGGATGAGTTGTTTACCTGGCAGTGGCCACACCCAACAGCAGCTTGTGACCATTAAACCCATCTGGGCCAGCTCAGGGCAGCTGAGCAGGACCTGTTGGGACAGGACAAGGGGGGGATGGTTTGGAACTCAAAGAGGGAGATTTAGGCTGGAGAGAAGGGAGAAATTGTTGATGCTGAGGGTGGTGAGCCCCTGGCCCAGGTTGCCCAGAGAGGTGGTCACTGCCCTATCCCTGGAACCCTTCCAGGTGAGGTTGGATGGAGCTCTGAGCAACCTGCTCTAGTTGGGGATGTCCTGATGACCTTTGAAGGTCCCTTCTTTCTTGTAGGCCCCTTTTATGTTCTAAAAAGCTGCAGTAAGGTCTCCTCAGAACTAATACATCCCCCCCAACCCAAGAAAACCACGTCCAAGATCAGAGAATCACTCTAGTTGGAAAGGACCTGTAGGATCTCCAAGCCCAAGCACCATCCCAACACTTCTCTGACCACTACCCAAAGCTTCCTGTGGGAATGCTGAGGATTTCCAGGAGGCAGGTTGGGGACACCCTGCTCCACAGACCTATTTCTCCTGGTGAATGCTCCAGGAATTTTATTTCAATAAATAACTTGGAGAACAGTAGAAGATGGAGGAGAAGTGTCTTGTCAATGAAATCCTTACTGAGGACAACTAAAAAAGGCAGCAGAGAAAGAGCAGAGGAGACTGAGCACTCCCCCCAAAGAAATATATTCCAGTGGATGCTGAAATATAGGAAACAGTTTAATAAATCAATAGAGAGGATTGGCTGAGCAGATTTGGAGGTATTTAGTCAGCCCAAGAGCATTTAATACAGGGCTCAGAAGGGGTTTATTGAAGGGCTTCAGCTGCTGCTGCAGATGAGGATGGAATCTCCTCCTTGCTCCAGGGGAGGCAGGAGACACCCAGCATCATTCCCCTTCACTATCCAAACATTAACCCTCTTTATTCAGTAATAAACTTTAGGATTCCTGCAACTCCAGCTTCAAAAAAATGATTCTGTGGAAGGATCAGATTTGACATCCCCCATTTTTCATCACCATCTAAAGAAAAAAACCACAATGAAGAACCTACACAGCACCCTGCTCTGCATCTCCTGCCCCACAGCCAAGGTTCCTTCTCTTTGAGCTTCAAGAGGTGCTGGATTGGGCCCATAAACTCTATGATCAGCCACCATCAGCAGCATTTATCCTTCCACCAAATCTCATACTCGTGTGGAGATGCAGTCGTCAACATCTCAAAGATGACCTGGAAGGCAAATGGGTTCTTCAGAAGTTTTCTGAGATGATCTACTCAAGGGAGACTACTCAAGAGGAATGCTTCTCAAATAAACTGTTCCATCAACTTCAGCCCACAGGGAAAGGAAAAAATATTTAAATATATATATATAAACTACTCCTCTCCTATTGCCACCTGCTTGAAGAACACACGAACCCACCCAAATAATCTGAAGAGCACTGGAGAAAATCTTTACAGCATAAATAGAGATTTTTCAACACACACTTCCCAAATTCTCTCTGAAAGGCAACATGAAGCTTGTGAAGAGTGTTAGTTTTGCCTTCAAAGTGCAGAATTCTTCACTCTGCACGTCAAGGTGACTTTTGAAATCCCCAAATTCTAGAATGAGTCTATAAATATGGCATTTAAGCCCAGAAACGGGCTGGCTTATAACTGATTTATTCTCTAGAGATGGTTCTGTGGGTTCTAAAGATGGGCTCCCACATCCTTTTGGCTTCAGTGGAGCCAACTTTGGGTTGAAGGAGCCAATTTTGGGCTTAGGTTGTTGTTTCCCCTCCTTATGCAGCAATTCCATTAGGCAAGGCTATTATTTTTTACCACAAAACCATCTTTTATGGCTTCTCTTTTCACTGGTTCTGCAACATAAATTAACAAGAAACATTATTCCCACTGCTGCCTGCACGTTATCAACAAGGACTGGGAAAAACAACCACAGAAAAGCTAAAAAATCTCACTAAAAAACCCTTAAGGTTATCTATAATTAAGACAAAAAAAGTCGTAAAAGTCATTAACTGGAAAAAGAAAGAAACCTCAGGTCTTGATTTTCATTTAGACTGAGAAATCTTCCAGCCACCTTGGCTCTGCAAAAAGACCTCCAGGAGGCAGGAATAAATTTAAACCTCTTTTATTTCAGGTGTCTTCAGCCTCCCAGAATGGTGTCAACAGCAGTTGCATAAAAAGAAACCAGAGAATAAATCTCCTGGAAACAGTTTTAGTTGGTTTCCTAAATTTCTGGCAGTCTTACAAGACCCTCCAGGAGGTTGGATTGAGTCCATGCTACAAGGGGAAGGTCCATGATATACAGGAGGTGCTGGGCACCCCACAGAGGGGACAGGCCACCCCTTCTTCCATCCTTGATCATCACTTGATGAGGTTTAGCACTTCACAAGACACCCATGCTGGTTTTGGGGGATGCAAGAAGGAAATCCAGTGTATTCACATTTACAGACCCACCAACCAACCCACCATATTCTATGTCTGTCAACATGGCCAAAAGAATCCAACCAACCAACCCACCGTGCTCCACGTTTGTCAAGATGGCCAGAACCATGTCAAAGAGTCTGTCCTAGAGCTCCTGACTGCACTCAAGAAGTGTGATGACCTTCCTTCATCCCATGAGATGTCATTTCTCTACTGAACCAACCCAAGTGTGATGACCCCAGGAGCTCCTGCAGGTAAATGGAGATGGTGGCAGCATCCTGGTGGTGCACAGGGTGAGGGGACAACCTGGGTGACAGCAGAACCCTGGTCTGCACCCCCCATGGGCAGATCAGAGAGATTGGCCAAAAGAACCCAACCAGCCAACCCCACCATGCTCTATGTCTGTCAAGATGGCCAGAAGAATCCAACCAGCCAACCCACCATGCTCTATGTCTGTCAAGATGGCCAAAAGAATCCAACCAACTAACCCACCATGCTCCATGTTTGTCAAGATGGCCAGAACCATGTCAAAGAGTCTGTCCTAGAGCTCCTGACTGCACTCAAGAAGTGTGATGACCTTCCTTCATCCCATGAGATGTCATTTCTCTACTGAACCAACCCAAGTGTGATGACCCCAGGAGCTCCTGCAGGTAAATGGAGATGGTGGCAGCATCCTGGTGGTGCACAGGGTGAGGGGACAACCTGGGGGACAGCAGAACCCTGGTCTGCACCCCCCATGGGCAGATCAGAGAGAAGGGAGCTGCAGGAGCCATGGATTTCTGAAAGCATGGGGTGATGGGTCTCATGTTGCTTGGACTGGTCATCACAAACAGCAAAACCCTAATGCTTGAGTGAAGACTTGTGAAGATCATTCAATGACAGAACGGTTTGGGTTGGAAGGGACCTTAGAGATCATCTAGTTCCAATCCTCTGCATTAAGAGAAGCAGTTCATCTTATTTTCCTTCCCACTTCCCACCTCAGCTGAAGCCAGCCCTGCAGATGACATTTCTGCTGAGACCAGCTCTTCATTAATGGCCTCTATCCTTTTCTATTTTGTCTCCAAAAAACCTCATTTCTAGTGGCAATGACTTGAAGAGCAGTCCATAAAGGGTAATTGCCCTTTTTTTTTCTCCCCAGAAGGTGATCTGCACGATCTCCTCGTTCCTTCTCATTTCACAGGGATCCAAAGAGCAGAGAAACGTGTGTGATGTTCAACCAAGGCTCCCGTTGGTCTTCCTGAGAATGGCTTTTCCCACTCTCAAGAGATCAAGCAGGAAAAACTTCTCCATCCTCAAGCAAAGGGCCCCTATTTTGGTGTCCAAGTGACAGAAGCAGCAACCTGGACGTGAACGTTGCCGCGTTTCCACCTAAAGGAGGAATTTTTAAGTGAAAATCCTGAAGGATGGATGAAGAGGATGGATGTGATCATGTTGGAGGAGGAGGAGGAAAGAAACTGGCTGATCCTCAGTGGAGTATTGTTACACCAATTAAATTTATTTCTGTGGATATATTTCTGTACTTCTCTCTCCTGCTCTGGGACATTGCACGTGTTGAACAAGGAGGCATCGAATATTTTTCCTTTCAAGAAGAAAATGTGGTGGTGTTGTCTTCTGCTGGTGGTGTTTTAAGGAGTGTTGTAGCATTTGACAAATGCTGGGGGGGAGGAGAAGCAGGGGGAGGAGGAGGACGAGGAGGAGGATGAGGATGAGGACAAGGATGAGGACAAGGAGGACAAGGAGGAGGAGGACGAGGAGGAGGAGGAGGACAAGGAGAAGGAAGAGGACGAGGACGAAGAGGATGAGGACAAGGAGGAGGAGGAGGAGGAGAAGGAGGAGGAGAAGGAGGAGGCCGAGGAGGCCGAGGAGGAGGCTGAGGACGACGAGGACGAGGAGGAGGAGGAGGACGAGGAGAAGGATGAGGCGGAGGAGGACGAGGAGAAGGATGAGGCGGAGGAGGACGAGGAGAAGGATGAGGCGGAGGAGGACGAGGAGAAGGATGAGGCGGAGGAGGACGAGGAGAAGGATGAGGCGGAGGAGGACGAGGAGAAGGATGAGGCGGAGGAGGACGAGGAGAAGGATGAGGCGGAGGAGGACGAGGAGAAGGATGAGGCGGAGGAGGACGAGGAGAAGGATGAGGCGGAGGAGGACGAGGAGAAGGATGAGGAGGAGGGTGAGGAGGATGAGGAGGATGAGGACAAAGACAAGGAGGAAAAGGAAGAGGAGGAGGAGGAGGACGAGGAGGAGGACAAGGAGGAGAAGGAAGAGGAGGAGGAGGAGGAAGACGAGAATGAGGAGAACAAAGACAAGGAGGAAAAGGAAGAGGAGGAGGATGATGAGGGGAAGACGAGAATGAGGAGAACAAGGATGAGGAGGAGGGCGATGAGGGCGAGGAGGACGAGGACGAGGAGGAGGACAAGGAGGAGAAGGAAGAGGAGGAGGAGGAGGAAGACGAGAATGAGGAGAACGAGGAGGAGGATGAGGAGGAGGATGAGGAGAACGAGGAGGACGAGGAGGATGAGGAGGAGGACGACGAGGACAAGGAAGAGGACGAGGAGAACGAGGAGGACATCTTCAAGGCTAGCAACTAAAAGCTTATAGGCAGAGCCACTGGACTATGAGTTTATTGGCAAGGGGAGGAGGTGGCTCCTTCACTGAGCCAGTGGCTACCACCCTTTTTTCTCCAATTAACAGCAGTAGCTGAGGCAGGTCACCAGTGAGCCCAGTTCCAAGCTGGGAATGTGACCAATTCCTCCCAGTGACCTGTGCAGCCAAGGGTGGAGGAGAGAATATTTTCCCTCAGGTGTTTTCTACTGTCCCAGCAGAACAAAGCCATAACTTTGAATTATGGGCACAAAACCTGGCTGGAGGAGAGCCATAAACCATGCAGGAGCAGCTTTGCTGAGTGGACAGAAGACCAGAAGAGGATGAGGAGGAGGGCGAGGAGGACGAGGACGAGGAGGAGGACAAGGAGGAGAAGGAAGAGGGGGAGGGGGAGGAGGAAGATGAGAATGAGGAGAACGAGGAGGAGGAGGACGAGGAGGAGGATGAGGAGAACAAGGAGGATGAGGAGGAGGATGAGGAGGAGGATGAGGAGAACGAGGAGGACGAGGAGGATGAGGAGGAGGACGACGAGGACAAGGAAGAGGACGAGGAGAACGAGGAGGACATCTTCAAGGCTAGCAACTAAAAGCTTATAGGCAGAGCCACTGGACTATGAGTTTATTGGCAAGGGGAGGAGGTGGCTCCTTCACTGAGCCAGTGGCTACCACCCTTTTTTCTCCAATTAACAGCAGTAGCTGAGGCAGGTCACCAGTGAGCCCAGTTCCAAGCTGGGAATGTGACCAATTCCTCCCAGTGACCTGTGCAGCCAAGGGTGGAGGAGAGAATATTTTCCCTCAGGTGTTTTCTACTGTCCCAGCAGAAGAAAGCCATAACTTTGAATTATGGGCACAAAACCTGGCTGGAGGAGAGCCATAAACCATGCAGGAGCAGCTTTGCTGAGTGGACAGAAGACCAGAAGCTCTGCACAGAAAATTCTCTAATTGCAGTTCTCTTCTTGAATGCAAAATCAATGTGGGGTGAAGGAGAGGGCAGGTGGGGCTGGGGCTGTGCCTGGAGAAGTGCTGGAGATGCCTCCTTGTGCCACAGAGGAACCACGGCCACCACTGTCATGGAATCATAGAATCCATTGGGTTGGAAGGGACCTAAAGATCAGAAAAGCCCAGGGAAGCTGTGGATGCTCCATCACTGGAGGGCCTCAAGACCAAGTTGGAGGGGGCTTGGACCAACCTGCTCTAGTGGGAGGTGTCCCTGCCCATGGCTGGGGGTTGGAACGAGATGATCTTCAAGGTCTCTTCCAACTCCACCCACTCTATAATTCTATATCTACATATTTCTTTTATTTATAAGACCTTTGAAGGTTTCCTGGAGGGGGTGGCAAGAAAACACAACAGTCTGACAACATCTCATGCCCTTGTCCCCTGTGCCCTTTGAAGCAGATAAATTCCACTTCAAGAACTGGAGACAGAAGAGAAGACAAAAGGGGTAAATGGCCTCCAACACTCCGAAGGGTCTCCAACAACGACACGCTCCCACCCTGAAGGACAGGAGGAACTTCTCCATGATGAAGCAGCTTCTCTTTGATTTATTTTTAGATCTTGCACAGGTTCTTTACAGTAATAAAAAGAAGAATGATGGGAAATGTCAGAAAGCCCCTCAGTCTGCACGCTCTGCTGTCAACCTGCAGAGAAGACATTTTCTCTTCTTGGTGGCACCAGGCCAACAGATTGGAGGATGATAAAAGAACATATTGCCAAGTGTGTAGCTCTGCATGAAAGGCAATTAAAATAGGATGTTAAGAAATGCTGAAGAAAACGAGGTGCAAGCACTTGCTGTCTCTTTTTTTTTATACTAAATAATACAATAAAAATAAAATCCAATTAAAAAAACTCTGCCGACGCTGCAGAAATCTGGTGACTCATTGGAAATCAAAAAGAGCCAGACACCCAAATTGCCCCAGGATGATATATTTAGATATAGAGGAACATATCTCCATGCTGTGCCACCCATCCTTCCAGCATTCCCAACTCCTCACTGCCCCAAACAGGGTGGCTTTAGATCTAAAGAGGTTTGGGGAGCGTGGAGAGGTGCAACGTGGGGAATGGAACAGGGTCCTGAGTGAAATGCAACTTTCTGCAGTTGGGTTTTGGGGCTGGTTTTTCCACAGAATTGTTTTGGTGGGTAGAGAATTTGAAGATGGAGTCCAACTGGTAAGAAGTCAGTCCTCATCTTTCTTCCAGGTGCCCTTGAAGGGCTGAAAGGCCACCAGAAAGTCTCCTTGGAGTCTTTTCCAGGCTGCCCCAGCCCAACTCTCTCCTGCTGGGCTCCCAGCAGAGGGGTTCTCCCCTTGGGGCATTGCTGGGGCCTCTTCTGACCCAGCTCCAAGAGGCCTCAAAGAAGATGATTAGGAGACCACCTTGAAGGTCCTTCAGAAAACCTTCAGGAAGAAAACACCAGGGGCATTGCTGGGGCCTCTTCTGACCCTGCTCCAAGAGGTCTCAAAGAAGATTAGGAGACCACCTTGAAGGCCCTTGAGAAGATCTTCAGGAAGGAAACACTGAACTTA
The DNA here is from genome assembly GCF_000691845.1 of Merops nubicus. Taxonomy (NCBI): domain Eukaryota; kingdom Metazoa; phylum Chordata; class Aves; order Coraciiformes; family Meropidae; genus Merops; species Merops nubicus. Next base: position 8,803 of record NW_008633205.1, on the reverse strand, counting down.
CTCATCAGGTTCTGACCAGTCTTGGGGTTACAGGACCCCATACTGAGTCAGCTGAATCCTCTCATGCCTGGAAGCTCTTGGCAGTTCTTCTGGCAAGCTCCTTTTCCTTCTCCATTTTGGTTTGGGCTCTGTTCCTCTCCATGGCAAATAAAGAGGAGATGTACTGGTGGCACTTCAGCAGTGCATTTTAGGACAACGTTTGGACTCTTTACAACGCAAAGAGTAGTTAGGCTCTGCAGCATACGGTGGCTCTGACAAGGCTCTTCAACAGCTGGAAACTTCTGAGAACTTCTACTGAGCTGCTGCATGTAATTAACACCTAAGAGGAGCTGCAGAAGGTCCGTGCTGAAAATAAACTTCTGAATATGCAGGAGGCTTCGTGGAGTTTCCTCCAGGATCTTGGAGGGGAGCAGCAACGTTCAAATGGAAGGTAAAGAAACAAGACAGGGAGCAGGAAGAGGTGACACCTTCCATTAAAAGAAACCTCTTTGATGATGGAATAATTGGAGGAGCAACGTCTCCCTCAGCCAAGGCAGTGAAGCCTCTGCAAGAGGGACTTCTGAAGCAAGTGAAACCTGTAGGACTCAATTAGCTTCATTACTGGTGAAGACAACTGCCTGGGGCTGAGCTGCTCCAGCAACTTGCAATTAAAAATGTCAACTGAGACCCAAGTAGAGAGAATGTTACGTTCCTCTGCTAAAAACAGGTAGGAGGGGTCTTCTCCTCACCTGGAGATGCTGTGAGCGGCACCTGGGACTCTGTGGAGCACTGCAGGAGGTTGTGTTTGTGTTGGTGATGTGCCTTTGGGGTTCCTGCTCAACTCCAAACCCATTGCTGCCAACCTAGAGAGCTTCCAACCCAACCTAACCCAACCCAACCCAACCCATCCCAACCCCAACCCAACCCAACCTACCCCAACCCAACCCAACCCAACCCAACCCGTTCCTAAGCCTGGTGGCAATTACAACCCTATGAAAATAGGCACATATTTAAAGATGTCCCTGCTCAGTGCAGGGAGGTTGGACTTGATGACCTTGAAAGGTCCTTTCCAACCCAAACCAGTCTACAATTCTACCTTCTCCCCATGAGATTTCAGCTGCATTGAATGTGTGTGTGCTTGAGCTCTGCTCTGGAGATTCCAGAGGAAGACTCCAGGTGCTCACCACAGAGCAGGGTGGATGTGGATTGAATCACAGTCCTGGTTGAGGAGATGGAGCTCTGAAGCTCCTCCTGGGAAAATGAGAGCTCCCAGCCCATGCTGCCCACCAGGAGATGACGAAGGCAACTACTGTGGTCACATCTAAAAGATTGACCAGCCCAGTAGAAAACCAAGGTCAGGAATGAACCCAGCTCCTAACCACAGGGTCAAACTCTGCAATGGCATCTGCTGATGACGTGGAGGGAAACTCTAAGTGACCAACTACCTCCACACAAGCTGGCCACAGCCTTGGAAGAGGTGAAGGCAACTAGGAATCCACCCTTATAGTAAAGCATCTCAAAGATGTGGCAGCAGGAGGAAAGTCTAAGACACTGCACCAGGGGTGGAGGATCTGGCTTTTTAAGGTCCAGCCTAAACCTCCTCTGGTGCAACTTGAGGTCATTGCCTCTTCTCCTATGGCTTGTTGCTTGGGAGAAGAGCCCAACCAATGACACCTTCTACACCAAGCACAGGGCAGGAATCCATGGGAGAACATGTCAACGGGCACAGCCTGAACCTCTGGGTCCTAAGACATGTCCAAGAGGGAATCCATTAAGGTTCCACCATGAAATCATGGCCCACACTTTGCTTATTCCAACTCTTGTTCACTTCCCCTGCAGCAGAGCTGCACTCACATCTCATTTTAGATAGATTGCTCTATCAATTTAGATAGATTGCTCCACCAAGAGCTTCCACAGTGCCTGGAGGAGGGAGCTCACCAGCAGAGACAGCTTTGGGCTAGGGAAGCCCATCAAAAGGTTTTCCATGTTCTTCCTGAAAATCACCCCTCTGAGATGGGCAGAGGGACAGCAGCCACCAACCACCACTTCAGGTGGGGTTTGCAGGAGCAGATGGCATTGTCCTCCTCACTGGGTTTGGTGTGGAGGCAGTGTTCTTCCAGAGCCAATCGCTTCCCATGCATGAAACCATCCTAATGTCCCTTGGGGGAGCTGCTGGGGATTAATTACTCCAGATTCGTTAAGCTCTCTGAAGATGAAAAACGTTCTGTGGAAGTTAATTGGTATGATGGGGTTGTTTTTCCCCACCAAGCCAGAGTGTTCTTCCAGCAGAGCTCCTCTACCTCCCACTCCAACCACCACGCTGTTCCAACATACGTGTAGATACGTCCAAAGAGGGAATTTGGGTTCCTTTGATCTTCCAAGGTCACCTAGTCCAGCCCCCCTGCAGGGAGCAGGGACATCTGCAGCTAGAGCAGGGTGCTCAGAGCTCCATCCAACCTCCCCTGGGATGGTTCCAGGGCTGGGGCAGCCACCACCTCTCTGGGTGACCTGGGCCAGGGGCTCACCACCCTCAGCATCAACAATTTCACCCTTCCATCCAGCCTAAATCTCCCTCTTTTAGTTTCCAACCATCCCCCCTTGCCCTGTCCCAACAGCCCCTGCTAAATGATTGTCCCCAGCTTTCTCCTAGGCCCCCTTGAAGTCCTTGAGAGGCCACAGTAAGATCAACTACATCTCCTGACATCCTGAATCCTACCAAACCTGACCTTCCCCAGCAAGAACCTTCTTGCCCCAACCACACAATATTCCTTCACAGGCTTGTTATTCTCTGCTGACTAAAACTTTGCCATCAGGGTAGAAGTCTTCTGGCCAATGCAATGGAAGAGTTGGGGGTTTTTTTGGCCCTCATCACTAGACCTTCTCCCCACATGCAGCAGCTCAGAGCTTCTCCTCAACCTGCAGATGCTCACCAGGGTCCCTGCAGGGACCAGCCTGTCCCCTCAGCTGCCCCTCAGCAGAGATGTCCACCTCCTGCTCAGCAGCTCCTCGGGAGATGGCCTCTTGAGTTCATCAAAGGTTTGATGAACTTTCAGCTCCTAGACTCCATAATCAACCTGAATTAAGTCAGGAGCCCTTCCTATGAATAACAATTTTAGATGATTACAGTCATTTCTCCCACCAACCAGTCAGGTTGAATAAGAAACTGCTTCTTTTTTTTTTCTTTTTATAAAAATCAGGTCATTCAAGGCCTCTAATTTTACTCACTGGACTTCAGCCAAAAAAAAAATCTACATAAATATATGTGATTATAAAAAATGACAGGAATTTGTACATTATGTGTCATCCCACTTAAAAAAAAAACCCACCCAGAAGGCCAAATATAAAAGTGGCACATGAAGGGAGGGCGAGTTAAAAGTCAATGGTCAGAAGAGGTGTTGAGGGACACGGGGATGACCAGGAAGCCCTGGACTCCCAAAGCACCTCCAGAAGATGTTGATCACATCTGAAAGCTGATCAATAATCCCTTGCTGTGTTTATTGGTTCAGAAGAATTGATTGAACTCCAGCAGGACAGAGCAGAGAATAAAAGCTGTCAGAAGCATCAGGCTCTCCAGCTCTGCTGATGTTTGACATTAAAGACACTCCTGGCAGCCTTTTGGGGTGGTGTTAGCAGCAGGATGAGAAGCTGAAGACAGGCAGGAGGGCTTGGGGACCTTCTGATGTGGAATTAATAAAAAAAAGTGACTATGTACAAGAGCCACGACTGCAAATTGTGGCTGCCCATCAAACGTGGTTGACACCCCATCCCTGGAACCATTCCAGGGGAGGTTGGATGGAGATCTGAGCAACCTGCTCTAGTTGGGGATGTCCCTGCTCCCTGTAGGGGGGTTGGACTCTCCTTGAAAGGTCCCTTCCCACCCAAACTCTGCCTATACCAGGGCTCTGGGATTAATGCTGACTTGCTCCTTGTGCTGCATCTCAATGTCTCCAGCACAAGGACCTTCCAAGCCACAACCCCACGGTGCCTCTAACTGGTTGGGTGCCAAAAGCAAGTCCCACCCCCGTGGTGGTTGTGTTCTGGGAGCTGGTCTTGGCCTCATCTTCATTAGGATGTTAGCCAGAAAAGGGCAGATTTAGGTTAGATACTAGGAGAAAGTTCTTCAGGATGAGGGTGACAGACCCCTGGAATAGGTTGCCCAGAGAAGTGGTGGAGGCCCCATCCCTGGAGACATTCAAGATGAGGCTGGATGAAGCTCTGAGTAGCTTGATCTAGTTGGAGATGACCCTGCTTATTGCAGGGGGGTTGGACTAGATGACCTTTGGAGGTCCCTTCCAGCCCAGACATTCTATGTTGGGTCTTACTTGTCTCCTCAGGTCACGTTACTCTCCTTCACAACCCTGCTGTCCTTTGTCTTTCCTTTTAATTGCAAGATGTTCTCCAGTCAAAACAACTACAGAAAAAGGCATTAGAGCACAGAGGACTCAAGAAGAGCACAGAGGACTCAAGAAGAAAGAAAACCAAAGCAAGCCACGAGGACTAAAATGTGGCAGTGTGGCCAAACTTCATATGGAGTGAAGCAGACTGAAGAGTTGAGTCCAACTCATTGGAGAAATCCCAACCAGTCTCCTCAGGATTCCCTTAAATACAATATGAGGTTTTCATAGAATCCTTTAGGTTGGAAGAGACCTTTAAGGTCATCAAGTCCAACCATGTTTTCTCCTAAACCAGCTGGGATTAAAACAGACCTCCCAGCTTTTAAGTTCTCAACCAAAAGAATCACTTCTTTATTTCTACAGTCTTTAATTCTGCTGGGAGAAGAGGCAGCTCTGCTCAGCTCAGTCCCTTTGATCTCCAAAACAACGTTGTGTTTCTCAAGACAAACCATCAACGTTGGTAATTTTGTCAGGAACAAATGTATAAAGGAATCAAACTGTTTACCCCAACACATCAAAGGAAGGAGAAATATATTTAGGAGCACGTTGAGTGCTGCTTTGGTTGTTGGGATGATCAATTATTTTGTCAGTCTAACTGCCTAATTGCCAAAGGATGAGGATCTCTTCAGGGAGCAAGAGTAAATATTCCAACAACTGCATCTGAACGTGTCTCCTGGCAGAGACAAGAGGCACCTGTGCCAATGTGAATATGGGTTTTGAGGAACTTCTGGTGACCCCAAGACCCCCATGAGGTCCACGTTTCATCTGGGAGGATCTGAACCCTTCTATGGCCACGTGGAGGAGCTCCTGGAAGAGCACGAGATGGGACAGACTGAAGGGTGGTCTTAACACTAGAAAAACCTCTTTTCCTTTTTTAAGGTCTCTTTTTTTCTGCTCTTTCTTCCCAGCCCAAGCAGTAACCTGCTGAAGGAACCTGGAGGCTTCCCAACGCCAAGAAGCAGGAGAGCTCAGCTCAAGGCTGGAGTTACTGACTGTGTAGAGAGCAGGTTTAGAAGAAAACCACCATTCAGCTGCACAAAGGAAATTCATGTAGGTCAGAAATAGTTTTTTTCCAGCTAGAAACACAAAGGAGACACTTCCCCAGTTCAATAAACATTCAACATCTTCTCTCTGTGTGGAGATCAGGATGGCCAAGCACATGCTCGTGGTACTTCAGTGCCCACGGGTGAAAACCACAATCTGCCATCATCCTAAAACCAAACATGAACTTTTACCCTCTCATTCTCATGAGAAGCTTCATAAACAAAAAAAAAACCCTGCTGGATACATCTCAAAGCACAAACCCAAATCTGCTCTGACTGAAACCATTGTCCTGTGCACGTCCTGTGCCCCGGGCAGGGTCTGCAAGCAGAGCAGCTGCAGGAACCTTGGCTGCAACTGGCACTCACAGGAATGGACTCGCTGCCTTCAGTCTCTTCAAACAGAGTTCTTCTGGTGGGAAGAGACCTTTAAGATCTTGAGTCCTACCAGTAACTCAGAACTGGCAAGTTCACCACTGCCCCGTGTCCCTCACACCACATCTCCAGGGTTTGGAAGCACCTCCAGGGGTGGGGACTCCACCACTGCCCTGGGCAGCCTGGCACAGCCCTGACAACCCTTTTCATGAAGACATTTCTCCTCATGTCCAACCCAAACCTCCCCTGGGGCAACTTGGGGTTGTTTTCTCTTGTCCTGTCCCTTGTCCCTTGGGAGCAGAGCCCGACCCCCCCCTGGCTCCAGGCTCCTGTCAGGAGCTGTGCAGAGCCAGAAGGTCTCCCCTGAGCCTCCTTTGCTCCAGGCTCAGCACCCCCAGCTCCCTCAGCTGCTCCTCACAAGCCCTGTGCTCCTCCCTCACCATGCAGAAGTTAGTTTGGTTTTCTTTTTTTGAAGGAAAAAGAACATTTTGAATGATTTTTTTTGTGATTCACAAAAATCGCTGAATTTCTTTTTCTTCATGTCTTAAACTTCTCTTTTTTTACTCATAATCTAGCAGTGCAGTCTATTCTTGATCAAATATTTGTTTCTTGGGTTTTTTTCCTTCTTCATTTCCTTCTTTTCTCCTTCAGTGCCTTCTTCATACCATGACTTCACTACATCTAACCCAGAGCTGAACAATTAAAGCACAAACCCATAAACCACAATATATAAAACCATAAAATATATAAAACCATTAAATACCACATATAAAACCATCAAATACAACACATAAACCCATCAAATACAACATATATTGTCCATTTTGAGTCTCTAGAGACTGGAGCAAACCAACCTCCTTGAGAGTACAGTGAAAGCTTCCAAAGTTGCACATCAGGAAAAAAGAAGAAATGTAAAAATTACCCCAAATCATCCTGGAAACTCTGATGGGAATCCAAAAGGAAACCCCAGAAGGTGTCCAAATGCTGGGTCAGCATCCCCCAAGATGCCTTGGGCTGTCCCCATGGTACTGGGACAAGCATCTAGATGACAATTATTCTAGATTCAATTCAAGAGTCAATTCAAGAGTCAATTCTCGATTCAATTCTTCTGGATTTGGGTTGGAAGAGACCTTGAAGATCATGGAATCCAACCATTAACCCAACACTGGCAGGTCCCCACTGACCCAGGTCCCTCAGCTCCACATCTGTGCTGTTGCTACCTCATATTTGAAGGGATAATTATATTTTAAGTTGATTTCTTTTGATTATTGGCTCTGGACTCTTGGAGAGAGCGAGCAGCACACGCTGCCTGCTCCCCTGCCCATTCCTCCTGACCTTGTCTTTCTCCTTCCCTGGTCTTTTTATTGTTTCTCTCGGAGGTACCCAGGAACATCCAGCTCTACTAATCAGTGTCATAGCTCATTAATTTGCTTTATTGCTCTCTGGGTAAACCCCTCGTGCTTACACTGTTCAGAAGCTCCCGAGTCTTTATCATTATGAACTAACTGCTCGGAGCTCTTACTTCATGTGTTGCCTGGGTGCCTTGAGTGGCTTAATAGCATCTCTAAATTTATCTTAAATGGAAAGGTGGCTGGAACATCCATCACCTTGAACGTGGTTTAATCCAATCCCATAACCTGATGGATCTGGGCAGCTCTTGACACCGTGACCTCGGAGACGACGCGCTCAGCAGCGAGGGGCTGGGTGGGGATGAACCTTTAGGAGCATTTTATACCCTTAAAATCTTCTATACCCTTCAAATATGCTATGAATCAACCCTAAATGACTGTATTACTCCAATCTGCACTTGGAAAGTCCACTTTGAACACTTTCTGGACCAGCAGGATTAGTCCTAAGAGCCTGACCCGAAGCCAGTTCTGATCTCAGAAATGTATATAATTAAAATTGAAGAATCAAAAATGCCCATTTCTAAGTTTCAACAATTTTTTTTCTTCTCCTTTTAAAGGTTAAGCTCAATGCTCGTTACGATCCTTTCCTACACAAAACTGATTTAAAGGTTAAAGAGCTTTTTTTTCTCTGTGGCCTTCTCCTTAAGTAATCCATTTAAAGGTCACACGTGTTGTTTCCAGAGGACACAGCTCTAAACAGTGGTGACAGTCGTTCTGAATTTACTCCTTGGGTCTTTTAAACTCCTTTTTTGACACTGAGTCCCTTCAGGAGGAATCCAACCTCTACTTCCAGTTCACAGCCACACCATGTCTGGGTCTCTGAGAGCTTCAGTCTCCACAGTGCCTCACAAACTGTGTTCTCCACCCTGGGCAAAGACCAGGTTGAAATCCAGCTCAGCCATCCTGTTCCCCCAACCTTTGAAGAAGGGTTTCAGATCTTTCTGGCTGTCAAAGGGGGTGGTAAAGGGGGTCTCCTACCAGCAGCAGGCTGGACAACTGTTGGGTGGTCCTCAACGGGCTCTGCTCCTGACCAGTGTGGAGCTGGGAGACTCAGCACCCAACAGAACTGGAGCTGAAGGATGGATTGGTGCTCTGCAAACCTCACCCCTGGGGTGCAGGGATGGAGGAGATCCCCACCAGCCCCATTAATGGGATGGGAGACACCTCCCTGACCCCAGGTCAGACCATGGCTTGCTCTGCTGCCTTCTTAGGAAGTCTAAAATCTCACTGGTGAGCTTTAGTAAGAGATAATTAAGAGAATAGAACTGGAATTAAAATAGAATGGGAATTAGAATAGAACTGGAATTAGAGCAGATGGGAATTAGAGCAGGAATTAGAATTTGAATTAGAACAGAACTGGAATTAGACCAGATGGGAATGAAAATTGGAGTAAGAACAGAACTGGAATTAGAATTTGAATCAGAACAGAATTTGAGTTAAAATAGAACTGGAATTAGAATCTGAATCAGAACAGAACTGGAATTAAACCAGAACTGGAATTAGGACAGAACTGGAGTTAGAATTTGAATTAGAACAGAACTGGAACTGGAACAGAACTGGAAATAGAACAGACTGGAAATAGAATTTGAATCAGAACAGAACTGGA
>NW_008633204.1:5864-6763 GCF_000691845.1 Merops nubicus | reverse complement strand
TTCCAACCTAAAGGATTCTATGTTCAGCACAAGTGACACGTGGGGTGGCTTCCCACAGCTGGCTGGAGTCAAGCACAGCAGCTGGATGTTGAAGAGGGGCAAGCTCACTGGACAGGCCGTAATGAAGCATTTATGCATGCTAAAAATGACAAAAATCACACCTCCTGCTTTGGTGTAATGACTTATTGTAAGGGTGAGGAAGGAAATTTTCCTCCTGACTGCCTGGTTAAGTGCTCCCTGCTGGAAATGGGCACCCACACCCCATGGAGGATCTGATCTCTGCTCCTGCACTGGCATTAGAGGTCAAGAAGCTGCCAGGCACTGAGCAGAATGGTGACAAGCTTCTCATTTCAGATACCTGCAAGCTCCCAGATGTTCTGTTCATGCAGCACAAAAAAAGATGCCACACAAACTGGAAAGAGACCTTTGAGTATTTGTTCCCCCAGGTGTCCATCTGTGGTGAAGTCCTGTCAAGATCCTGGTCCACATGGCAAGATCCATTGGGCAAGACTGGCAAGCCAGTGCCAGCTGCCCCCAGAGCAGTGCCAAGGGCAGAGGAGAGAAGATGGCTTCAAGCACAGGCATTCTCTTTTCCCTCTGGGACACAGAGCAGCCATCCAGCTGCAGGGATAAAGAAGCTCAGACAGCTGAACATCAGATGAGGGACAGAGGAAACTCTTGTGGACAATCACCATGAGCCCTCATGGCCAAGAAGGCCAATGGTCCCCTGGGCTGCATGAAGAAGAGTGTGGCCAGCAGATCAAGGGAGGTTCTTCTCCCACTCTGCTCTGCCCTAGTCAGGCCACATCTGGAGTATTTGCTCCAGTTCTGGGCTTCTCAGGTCAAGAAAGACAAGGAGCTACTGGAGAGAGTCCAGTGGAGGCTCCAAAACCGCCGAG
>NW_008633204.1:0-5716 GCF_000691845.1 Merops nubicus | reverse complement strand
ACAGGACAAGGGGCAACGGGCACCAACTGGAACCCAGGAGGTGCCACCTGAGCAGGAGGGAAAAATTCTCTGCTGTGAGGGTGTCCGAGCCTCTTTTTTTCCCCACTTAAAAATCAGTAATTTGGTCAAAACATCCAAGCAAGGGTGTTTTACTCCAGATAGACAGCAACTTCTCCAGCCCTCCCACCCCTCTGGCTGCAGCAGGGTGCTGCCTCCTGCCAATTGTTTCAATTGCCAATTTAATGCCATGAAAACCATGATCAGCTCCCTGCACTGTCCCCCCGAGCAACAACAGGAAAATAAGTTGGTCATTCACAGAAGGCTCTTCCCCTCTGTGTATTCCAGCTTCCAGGGGGTTCTCTTCACTTCAGGCACTAGCTAGAAAACAAGCAGCTGCCTCTTTGCCAAACACATCTAGGAGTTGTTTGCATATTAGTCAAATTTTCAGCACAACGTTGAATTCGGGAGGTTTTGCTCTATTTTTCCTTCATTAAAAAGCACCAATCTCCCTCTGCCCCTTTTCCTTCCCCCAAGCAGGGGGAAGAGAAGTTGATTAAACATCTTTGACACGCAAATATACTCACAAGCTCAATCATTTCTTCTTTAATTCTGGAATTTATCAAATGCTTGGACCAGAAGAAGGGAATTAGGGCTTCCCTCCCAGTTCCCATTTGTCCCTGGAGCTCAAGCCCACCCAAACAGGCTGTGTTGGGTCTGCAGAAGCACAGGAGGACTTAACACTCAACTCCAGCATCCAAAGAGCCAGAGAGGATGTTCCTCAGTGACTCCCCCAACTACCCCCCTCAGCACCAATCTCCCTCTGCCCCTTTTCCTTCCCCCAAGCAGGGGGAAGAGAAGTTGATTAAACATCTTTGACACGCAAATATACTCACAAGCTCAATCATTTCTTCTTTAATTCTGGAATTTATCAAATGCTTGGACCAGAAGAAGGGAATTAGGGCTTCCCTCCCAGTTCCCATTTGTCCCTGGAGCTCGAGCCCACCCACACAGGCTGTGTTGGGTCTGCAGAAACACAGGAGAACTTAACACAAGCATCCAAAGAGCCAGAGAGGATATTCCTCAGTGACTCCCCCAACACCCCCCTCCTCTAAAGCTGCTCCTGCATTTCCCTCACAGCATCACCACCTCCCCATGACCATTTGGGAACAGCAAATACCCATTGGACAAGTCTTTTGGAAGAAGTAATATTTTTTTTGCCAGCCAGAAATGCATCTAGCCTGTAAAATTAAATTGGTACCTAATAAAACATGCTTAAAAAAAATGACTTGCACATGCTATTATTTAAATAACAACCCCATAAAAGTAAATTAGGCACATACTCAGCTATAAGGTTTCTATTTCTCTTGATAACTTGATTTTTTTTCCCTAAAAGTCATTTTACACTCCCTAACGACCTCTCCTGCAGGAGGACAGCCCCATTCTGGGGCAACGTGTGCTGAATTCACCTCAGCTTTTATCTTTGGGAACATCAAATCTCGTTTTACAGACTCGGCCTATGAGAGAGGGACAACAGTTTGTGGAGAGAGTGAGCAGCAGAAAAACACAGATAAAGATATTTCACTGGCAGTTAAGTAGCAGAAAGCCAGCCTGTATCAAGAGATCCATCTCTAAGTGCACTTTTACTGAAGAGTTTAATATGCATTTAAGGAAAAATCTTGCCTCATTATAAGCTGCACTTAATTGCTGGGCATCAATCTTTAAATTACTGCAAATGAGAAGGAAAAAGCCATAGAGTGGAAGTAAGGAGCCCGTTGTAAATGCCACGTGTGCCTGTGCTGTAAAAACAGTTAATAGCCTCGTGTGACCCCCTTAAACCAGAGCAAATCCTCAGGCACAGAGGTCACAGCCCAGGATGGCAGCACTCAGCAGCTGAGGGCTGCTGTGAAATGCTGGAGCTGGAGCTTGCACAAAGACTTTTATCCCTTTTGTGCACCTGACAGTCTCAGCCACAAAGCTGCCAGGGAGGGGTTAGGCTCAAAGAATTGCTCCCAGGACAATCCCCTCCCCTGCAGATCAAGCTGAGCTATCAGGGACCTGCATCTTTGCTTGGGCAATGGAGCCAGGCTGGTGAAATCCTCCAGTGGAGGATTGGTGCTTTGCTCACACACTTCAGCAGTCACTTTGTCCTTGGCCACGGGCCTCACAGCCAACAGACCTTCTGATGGGGTGTGTGTCACCTTGTTACATCACTTCTCTTCACCTAGAATGGAGGGCTGGAGGTTGTGACCATCTGTGATGGAGCTCTGCTTAGGAGGGGGCAGTTTGGGGCCAGAAGTGCAGAAAGGATGATGGCACAGACACTTTTCTGTCCTCTCTGCACAGCCATCTCTCACCCTGTCATGCCCTAACTAAGAACCTCTGTGGTCACTCCAGCTTGAAGTCCTTAAACAGCCTCCATCAGCCACACCACTACTCAAAACCCAGGCCATGGCTACGTGCCTGGAGTCACCCCCCTCACCAAAACAAGCTTGCACAAGAGAAACCACCACCTCTTTTTACCCAGATCTTCCCAGGAGGAGGTCACACCAAGTGCTGTTTGCAACTATGACAACGTGGCCCACCTGGCCAAGAGTCTTCTCCACCTGCAGCTCTGCCAGGTGCCTAAATTCCTTGTTTGCTACAGCAAGTGAGGTCCCAAATACATAAATTTAGACCAGCAGAAATGTTTGGTCCAGCTCATCTTAGTGCAGATCATTGATCCTCACTGATAGACAGAAGCCTTCCACGCTGGGGCATGAAGGAAAAGTTTGCAACACCCAGTTTGAGACCACTTGTAACCCTCCCACTCCTGTGCCTAGCACTGGAAACCAGCACCAGGCTGCAATCCTCACTTCTTCACCATAAATTTGTAGTTTCATGCTGGAAATAACTCCTGGTAGTTTCAGGCAGTGGGTAGACAACATCATTAATTCTCTGGCTCGCAGTGCAGGAGCACAATGGATTATTTTTCATGAGTCTGGGAATACTGGATTAGCTGTAGTCAGGCAAGATCCAGATCAGAATAATAACCAACAAGAAGTCCCACTCCCTCCTCACCCACCCTCATTAGTGCCAGCCCAGCATCGTGTCTCCAGCAGAGGCTAGACTCTTAAACACTCCATTCCCACTAATATCTTATAGTAATGTATATATAAATATTTTAGGAGTTCAGCTGCTACCAGTCTGTCAAGCAAGCAAATAAAGCCTGGTTTAAGGAGCTGAAGCTCTTGTGGCACTTAAACAGCCACCCAGAGCTCCTCACACAGCAGTTCAGGTTTCATGCCAGGTGAAATGCCAAGCTCCTGTCTCCACAGAGCTGTGCCACCAATCGATGGGAGAGCTGCACTGCAGAGCCATCCATTCCAGGGGATGCAGCTACTGCTGCTGGAGGCAGTTATTAAGGTGTCTTGTTCTTCTAAATACTTCCTAATCCCCTCTTCTGAAATATTACACTCATTTCACCAAACCTCCCTTAAATCTCATTTCCTGGGTGATTCAGTGTTGCAATTCACTCCACGGGAGGCACAGTAACACCAAGCAGAAGGGACACAGAGCATCTCACCACCTCCTCCTCCTCCCTCAACAGCTCAGCTGCAAGATTCATGAGCTGCTAATCAGAGGAGTTCACAGACTGCTACAAATCATCTGGACACCAGCAACACTTGAGCTTTGTGTGCAGCAATACCAAGCCTGCCTAGGAGGACAGAGACTTCTCCACCTTTATTTCTGCCAACAGCCTTCCCATGAATCAGTGAAGCCACAGAACAGTTCATCACCTAAAGTGGTGAATTAAAACTTAATGACACCACCGTGGCAGAGAATTTCCAACCTCTGCCTTCGTTCCCAGAAAGCAGAGTGTTGCAGAACAAAAATAAACCCTTAAACTCTCTGCTGTACAGCTTGTATCTTCAATGAGCTTCTCCAGAAGTTTGTCCCTGAGAGGAAAACGTTCAGATTTTGCTCTGAGAAAGTGAGAGACCCCCACTGACCACCACGGGTGCTGTGAAAGAAGGAAAACATCCCTTGTTTTGTGGCAAATGTATTTTGATGTTATTGTATCGAGCAGCTTACAGGCCACCAACACAATCTTGTTCCATGCAAAGCAGGCTTAGCTTTGTACGACAAAGACACAACAATATTGAGGCCAGAAGAAACCCCCCAGAGCCAGAAAAAGGTCACCAAATTCAGGCTGAACTAGTCACGAGAAAAAATAATGCCTCCAACTCTAACTCTCCTCCTTATTAGGCAATCCAAGCTCCAACAGTTATCATACCTTGATGGACATGGAGTGAAAAAAAATCAAAACCAAAGACTGAGCCCCAGGGCAGCATTATTTGGGGAAAGAATGTGTAATAAAATTAACTTGGCATACCACAAAAGTTGAAGTACTAACCCACACTTTCCCCCCTTAAACTCTTGATTCTTTCTTTCCATCCTGCTGTCTATTATTTCCCTTGAAGCCAAACCTGATAATTTCCCCTATCTAGACAAAATCATTCTCCAAGCCCCCCCAAAAAGACAGAAGTAAAACAAACCTTTGGGAGCAGTGATTTGGAAAGCCAGCAGAATCCACAGGCAGAGCAGCCTCCTCCACACCCAACAAATATCTCCCACCCCCCCCTCCCAGCCTGATTTATATGGAGAGGAGCTACTAGCAGGTGTAGGAAATTCTCACCCTCAACCTCCTCCCTGCAAAGCTGCATCTGGGCAGGAGGAGATTAAAAGAGTTAAAGCCTGATGGATATTTCTGCAGGAGATGACTTAGCCCAGGGCCAGGCTTTCTGCTTCAGGTTTGGAAAACATCTGCTCTTGCACCTTCCCAGCTTAAGCACTGGAAAGGACACCACAACCACCCCCATCATCATCATCATCATCATCTTGTGGCATTTTTCATCTTAAAGTAAAAAAAACCCCAACAGCCAAGAAACTGGTAACTTCCAAATGAACGAATCCACGAGGTGTTTGTGCTGGTGATTAATCATTAGCAAACAACTTGTTAATTAAGGTTGCTGATGAAAAGATGTAAACATCAAAGCTGCACCTGCTCTCTAAATTGATCCCCGTTGAAGTGTAAATATTTTATCCATACAAGATGGGAAAACAGAATGTCACCAGTGTTTAATCTGTAGCACTCATTACAGATTTATATTAACCTTTAGAAAAGCAGTGACTGCATCCCAGAGTCTCAGATGGACCCCTCTAAGAAAGAGACCTGAGTCAATTAAAAATTGAAGGATGTGCTTTAGTAAAGGCCAGAAGAGGAGGAGGAGGATGGTGATGATACCATCACAACAATCCTAGAGCTCCAGCTCAAGCAGGACTTTCCTCCAGCGTTACGTTATCATGCAGATAAAACCTCAAGTTAAGATTTTTAGCCTAAATAGCAATGTTTGGTTTTAGCATGGAGGGAAGAAGTTTGATCAGGCTCCCAGGTGAGGATTTCCAACCCCCCCAAAGCAGAGATCACTTCACTCAGATGAGCCTTAACAACTTCAAAACCATATGGTGTAAAAATACATCACAAATTACTGTCTAAAGCCTGGGGATCTTGAATGAGTGAAGAATAAATGCACACAAACAGCTCAGGTATAGTTCAATCTTTTTGTTCCAATAGTCCACCATCACACTAATTCCCAAAATAAGCAATGGACTCAAGGGAGGGAGAGGGAGGGCAGATATTTGCCACCCATGAGGCAAACTATGCTGAGATTGACAG
>NW_008633203.1:0-37399 GCF_000691845.1 Merops nubicus | reverse complement strand
TAAATTATTATTTAAATTATTATTTCTCTACTATTTATTTAGTAGACAATAGGGCAAAAAAATAATAGTGAGTACAGAGACCTGCTTTGCAATGGCTGTAGAAAGTTATGCAGTTATACACACACAGAGCTCTGAAGTTTGTACTTGTCTGAAGTAAGTCTCTCAATAGGGCATGTAAGCACTAACGACTTTCCACTGATCCTTCCTGATGAAAGTAAGTTCAGAACTGATATACATCCAGCCTGCGTGGATGAATGGGGAAGGGTTTCTGTGGATAAACAAATGTTCTGTCCTATGTGGGATTTTAAGTTTGATAATTTTAGGGAAATGGAGAAGAAATATTAATTTGTCAGACAGGCAGCGTCCCACCATAGGCAAGAAAATACTGGAACCAACTCCTGAATCTCTGTTTTCAGTTGAGAAGAGTCTCAAGAGTTGAAATGATACTTAGACTATTTTGAAACAGTTTACCTGAGAAAAACAGTGGAGGTGTCACTTTTAATTTACAACAATTTGAAATTTTCCAAACACTGTAACTGGACATCTAAGAAGAGAAAAAATATCTCTTTAATACGCAAGCAGAAAAATGCTTTCTTTCACAAAAATGTGGCAGAGATAAAATGACTTACCTATCTCTCAAGAGTTTGCCACTTGAATATCTGGATAAATAAGTACTTTAAAAAACATTTCAGTAGGCCATAAATAAGAGTTAAAGTGTTGCCATTTTAATGACTATTGAATTACTAGCACTTTATCAAAGACTAAAGCTCATACCACAGTCATTCCAGGTTAAGAATTTGCTTTGTAAAGCATTACTAAAAATAATGTGTGAATGAAATATACAGTATTGTAGATGCTTTCATTCAGGTTCACACTCTAGATATCAAGATATTGCATCTCATGGATGGATGTCTTGTATACCTTGAAATTATAGATGTATGTACTCAGGACAAGAGGAAAGAGGGTAATATTTTCAAAAGTAGTAGCCAAATGTGATCTTCTACATCAATAGTTATCCTCCTAAATAAAAATGTAATTGATGTTTATTTTATGTTAAAAGTAAAATTTCCAAAATTATCTTCTTGGTTTAAGACCTCATACTTTGGTTTTAGGTATACTTAACTAAGAAGCATATGTATTATTGAATGGTAATGAGATTTTTAAGTGGCATGTAATTTTTAAAATGTAAATTACATTTCTAAAACTCATAAAGACTTTTGGAAATTTTATCTATAGGTGAAATAATTTGAAAATATCACACCAAGTGTTTTTTTAAGGACTCCTTAAGCACCAAAGTGACAGATCTTAAGTATTAGCAGTTTTCACACTCAGTAATATGTTCCTAGCCTTATATAAAAAGTCACTGCATGGAGGAGGATGCAAGTTACTATTACTGTCTTTTGTAGGGTAACACATACCCCCGTTTATAGAATCAATAATCACAAAATTCTTACCACCAGTTTAAACAGCAACAAACTCTTAATTTTAACTTAAGAGTTTAACCAGCTCTTAAGCAGCAAACAACTAAATAGATTCTGCTCCTCCTCTAAAAGCCATTAATCGTTACAATAGTAAAGAATGCAATAGTGTAGTTAGAATAACGAGTAGTAATGAAGTGTCCAAAACCACATTTTTTTTAGTGTTTGTCTAGATAATAATGAACAGACAAATCCAAAGACAAAATTATATTGGTGGTCAAATCAAACGCAATGGTGCTGCAGCCTATTTGAAAATTTTATTACTTGGACTTATCAGCTCTTCATTTAATGAACACAGATACAGATGCATTAGGCCTGAATTAGGTGTCACAGTTATTCCTTGTGTTATAGGGAATAAAAACGTCTGTCAGGATCATTAGGATGGAATTTTGTTTTAAGACTGTGAATCATTCAGTGCTTTGCTGCTTGACCTTGCTTTTCTGCCTTTTTGCATGTGTGAAACTGTGCATTGATCTTAGTGGGATTATTTCAGCTGAAGTGAGCTTGCTAGACTCACCATTGAGCAAGGCTGTTAGCCAAGTCAGCTGCATGACATTCGGTTTAGTTTGTTGACACTAAAAATCCCTGACTTCAGCTTTGATGGAAGACAGATCATGTAATGCCCCAGTGAAGGACTTGGAGCATTCTTAGTACAGAGACTTCAGACTCAGAAGCAGTCCACTGATACTAAACTAGCAAAAATCAGAGAGCTTTGATAGTCCTTGTGTTAAGGGAAATTAGAATTTTACCTTATGGCTTAACATGTTAACACTGCCCTGTAAGCAGCTGAAAAAAAATGCTTAAATTATAAGCTATTATTTCATTATTCAAAACAGAGATTGCAGTACTTTGCGCATCCAAAAAAAGCACTTATCATGCCTGTCTGCCCAAAAGGCATTGAAGAGTCCTTGGATTTATGCTAGCAATTATGGAAGAAATAAAGAAATTACAGCAGTACTTATTAGACATGAATATAATATTTCAATCAGCATTTTCTTATTTATAAAATAGAAAATAATAGAGGTTTCTGCAATTTTTTCATTATTAGGGATTCCTAAGAATCATCCTCTTTCACTTCGAGGATGAGTTCCTAAATATGTTTTAAAAGAAGTGTATATTTCAAACAATATTTAAAGGATGTTTCTGGTTTTGTTGTGTTACTTGTATATCAACTGCATGAAAATATAGAAATGTATTGCAGATAAAATACCTTCTACTATAGAATTTTTTCTTCTTAACCTTACCTATACATGTTTTTATTGAAATTCTGGATTTTCATACATAATCTGAGAGTTCCTCTATTTATTTTTACATGTTTGAAAAACATAATGATGTTCAGTGTGACAGAATTCCAGCACTATGAGGTCTCGCTTATACACTCACTGAGATTTACATATTAATTAACAAATAATAATTTTATATTATTTATGAGGAACTTCTGGACCACACTCTTCTAATGCCCATGGAAAAAATATAATAGAATGCCAATGGGGTTACAAACCCTAAATGGGATGCAACAAACCCGCATGTCAGAGGACAGAATGAAGGACATAAATCAGTAATGACAGTAATAGAATTGTGAATTCGTGGTCAATACCAAGAACAACAGTTCTCTGCCTTTCTAGGCTTTTCTGTCCAGTTTTCTGCTTTTTTAGTGTCCTATGGCAGAAGGGAATTTAAGGAGATGCTAAGAGGAATTTAAAAATTACACACTTACAGAGTGGATTTGAAACATGCTAATCTGTAGACATTTGTTCAGAATTAAAATATAAGGTTTTGGGGGTTTGTTTTTTTGTTTGTTTGTTTTTGGGTTTTTTTTGTTAGTTTGTTTGTTTGTTTTTAACTGCATAATTTTTCATTATCTTCTTGTTGTTCCATACTCAAAAAAAAAAAATTAAAAAATTAAATTTGCGTGTCCCAGATCCAAGAGTCCTCAGGGTGACTGTGCTCTTGCAACCATGTTTGTGTAGAGAATAGATCCTTGAAAAGAGCCTACCTTCTGTCCGTGTTCTGACAGCCACCCTAATGCAATCAGCCAAGAAGGAACTCACATACACAGGAGAGAGCTGCAGGCTCTGCCCAGCGTCTGGCTGCTCAGGGGCCAATGTGTACCCTCACCAAAGGTGCCTGAGTAAAGTAAAAAGAGAGAAGATAGAAAATGCAAAGAAATAAGGATGAAAAAGATAAATCAATACTCCCTCTCCCCCCCTCAAAAAAAAAAAAAATAAAGAAAGCAAAAAAGCAATGACGAAAATTAATAAAAATAATAAAGAAAAAGGAAAGACTTAAACAGAGAGAGCTGCCTGGGAAAAACAGAGTTTAGTTATGAACATCTTAGATGTGAAGAGCCTGGAGAAAATGTGCCACAAGAGCACAAGCCCATTTCCATTAGTCAAACTGGAAATGTTCCTAAATATTTTCCTGAGGAATTACAGGGTCCAAATTACATCTGCATCAGGCTTCTATGTGTGGAATATTGGATGATTGCCCTTGAAAATCCTGCCTGGCTTGTTAGCTGACTAGTAGATGCTCCGGGGTTATATATATACCATCACTGCAACTTGCTAAGACAGGATCTGAAGGAAATGAGGAGTACGAGACAATGTTAATGTTCTGTATTTCTTCCGTTAATTTGCCCATATGCCCTTTCAGTCCAGGTAAATAAATTCACAAGGCAACATAGAATTACTTATAGCTACTCATTTTATGAAGAAATACTGTCTTTGTTGTGAATCTGTCACCTACTTGTTTCATTCATTTTTCCTTAATACTTTCAGGGTCCTATGCTCATTAAAATGAAATCCTCTGCACATATGGAAATATTGATAAGCTTAAATTAATACAGATTTTGTGAACCTTACCTGCCTTTGCAGTGTACGAAGTAGAGAGGAGTAGAACATGCTTTGTCATAGGGCAGCAGCTGAAAGAGAAACAGAAATAAGACTGAATGATTTGAGTCACAATAAACAGTTCCCACTGGCACCATTGTATTGATGTGATAGGACGGTCTTAAAAATACACAGCGAGCAATAACTTGGGTGGTGGTCAAAATTGGTAAGCTTTCCCATAAAATGATGTGTTATCTTTGACCCTAAAATATTGCACAGGCCAGACGATCTGCTAGTAACCTTTTGCAGAATATGTTATCTGTAGCAATTTATTACACAAACACTTAAATTGTAAGTGTTTTTACTTAAATTGTACACATTAAAACACTTGAACATATTGTAGCACTTAAACTGTAAACATTTTTAGTCTGAGAAATGTGTTTTGCTAACAAGCAAAAATGAGCCTCGCTGCCACTACACAGATAGTTGTGTGGCAGTGTTCAATGGTGAGAAAAAGTGTGATCTGAAATCTGCACAGAGAGTTTTGGAGCTGTGGTTTCATTAGGCATGTGGTGGAAAATATACTTTGTTAAGAAATGTATTTTACCCACTGCCTTGTCACAGCCTTCCTCTGATCTCCAGGTTCCAAATCATCTCCTGGAGTGAAGTTTGTAATTCACTGGGCTTAAGTCACACACTTTGACATGAATTACACTGTTCACTGAACTGGAGTAACCTCATAAATAATTCTCAATCCCTGGGGGAGTCCAGAGTATTCATCACTCTCTTTGATGTTCTCTCCCATGCAGATTAGCATACACGGGGTAGAAAAGGAGCTGCAACCAATAAACAATGCTAGCTCTTTGTAAAGGTGATAACAGTGCCATTTCTTATGATATGGACTGGAGAAGTTGAGCTGAATTATACATTACAGACATTTTACCCATTCTACAGTGTCTGTGTTGAAGACCATTATCTTCAGTCCTCTGGGAACGGCGAAGAACTAGAGACATGGAAGCTTAGAAGAAAGAAGAAGAAAAATATTAAGACTTTTTTTTGGCTAGAAGCAAATTTTATTTGTTATTCAGCTCAGTTCCACTGTGTTCCACTTTCAGAGTTTCAGTAGCTGTTCCACTTAGAAAGCAAACAATAGAATGAAAAAGAAAGATCCCTTTAAAGTAGTAGTTCTTCAGGGGACCAGGTAAGGTCTCTGGACTCATGACTAACATGAAAGAAGCTGAACTTGCCAAAATAGACAACTTTTGCTTAGCTTTACTTTTATTTTGATATACAAAACAAACTTAGTTCACCAAAGATTATATCCATTAATGTTGACAAAGAATAGTTATGTCTAAACCAAGAGGCTACTGATTTTGGACTTGTATTTGAAATGCTGGGGTTTGAACCCTGATCCCCAAATTAAGGTTGACATATGGGTGATTCCCACAGCCCTTCATAAAGAGGTGGTGAGTTTGCCTTATAGCTTCCCCCCAGGGTGCGGCCGGCCCTGCAGGGAGAGCCAGAAGGGAAATGAGCCCCAGGGGTCCCACAGTGAGTTGACAAAGGTCAGGTGTCTGCTTGGGGATAAAAGCTGGGACCACTTGCAGGGAGTCAGGAGTGTCTCTCTGTGAAGTGGATGCACCTCACAGAGCTTCCTGCTTAAGGAAAGAGCTCCTGACTCTCCCTGGAGCTGGGCCCTGGTCAGTTCAGACCTTTGCAAACGTGGGCTAAATGGGTGGGAGTCGCCATGTGGGCACCTTTGTCTTTTTTGTTTGGTTTTCTGGTCTGGCTGTTTTCCTTGCCGTCCATGGGAAGCCTTGGCTCTCTGTTCATACCGCCTGCTGTGGGTCGGATTGTGTCTTTTCTGGGATCGTTAGGGGTGGTGTCGATTGTATGTGAACTGGTTGACCTGTTTGTACCCCCGACGGTCATTCACGGCATAACTTTCTGGTTGTCAATACATTCTACTTATTGGTTTGTCTTTCTGCTGGTTATATCGTTCCTGTTAGGCCTAGTCATTGGCAGAACAGTATTTCAACATGGACTAAGTTAAGAACGTACTCCAGATCACTCTCTGTAAGAGCCTGCATGTACTTTTTCTCCACATATAGAGAGTTTAGAGACATTAACCTCCTTCCCTAGACACTTAAGGCAGATATCAGCTTTTTTCCCTCTTTCCAAGGGGCACACATGATGTGTCATTGACAATCAGCAGCACTATCATCCCTTAATGCAGGCTTTAGTATGACTTGACAGTCTTAGCAGTCTGCACCATCAGCTCATATACAGTGAACATCCCCTTGCTGAAATGCTGTTTGTGTGCTAGACCTCACTGTGACTGTACACACTTTAACAGGATAAGCACTAGCTTTGTTGTTTCTGACACATAATATTTAAAGGCAAAAGAACAGCTGAATATTAAACAAGAGAATTTCAGACAGTGCAGAGAAGCAGAAATTATGATTTTCCTCTTGTAATTAAGAAATTTTTTAAGTGCCATACAGGATTTTTCTGTCCATTCATAACATCATTTTTTTCAGTCTCAGAAAAAGAAATTTCAGATGTCAGATGAAAAGTATGTATTTTTTTCTACTACTAAGTCACATATTGTATGTATGAATATAGTTATGACTGGCTTTTCTTGACTGCATTGTGATTGAAAAGGATTCATTGTGCCTGTAAAATAGAGCATTAGTTATTTTTGGTATGGACTAGGAAAACAGTTTACATGTTTGTGTGGTTTGCTTCTGATCCTTTCAAATCTGTATTTCTTTTATGGTCAATAAGCAGCATTTCAAATTAAGAAATTGCCTCCTGTTCAGAACAGTTTTGTCTAGTAAATAATAGAAACACTTCTGGTATTTCTTCTTAAAAAAAAAGAATTTTTTTGCACTAAACATTCAATAAATCAAATCTTTAATGAAAATGCAGTCCCTTCTTTAGTAGGTAGTTTGCATGCAGGAACTTTTTGAAGAATATTTTAGAATTTCAAACCTGTATCATTCCATCTAGCCAAGGTTTTTCATAAATTTGTAGGGAACAAATTGTAAAAATTCTGTGATGTGTTAGATATTTTAACTTGTAATTATGCATAAATAAAAGAACAACAATAAAAGCCTAAGCATAATGAACATTTACAACTGAATATCTTGTATGAAGATAACTTTTGCTGCTTTACACTCCAGTGAAATAATACTTATATGAAATGGTTCATTTGAAACAGATGCTAGCCATTGGGATAAAATGCCTGTGGCAAGTTTAAGCAACTTCAAATCTATCTCATCTAAGCCTATGCCTGACAGCAAAAGTAGAAAAGCCCTCACAGTCTTTTGTTGCTTACAACAGCACAGGTAACATACATTTTCTGATTAACTTTTGGTGTGGTTGAAGCTACTGCAAGCTGAGAACCTGCTGTCTCTTACAGGCAAGGGGAGGGGAATGTATGGAAAAAAAATCTAGTGAAATATGGCAAATTTATTATCTCTGACAGAATTTACTATAGAGTTTTCCTGAATAATGAATTGGATAAAAACACTATTGACATTTCCATTTCTTAAGACCTGTGTTCAGGTCTTGGACTTCTGTCATAAGTAGTATCAACGGGGGTGGGGGGGAGGGACACCAAACTGGAAACATAGTCAGTGATGTACACAGGAAAATACAGGATGAAAATTAGAGTTTTGCAACCTTGGGGAATCTAACAAAGCTTCTGCTTGCCTAAAACCAATGTCCTAATTTCTTCCCCTTCTCCCTTTTTTATGGAAAAAATATTTAAGAAGGACCGTACCAATAAATTGTTCTAAAAGTAGAACAGAGAATCACCTCAGTAGTGGAAATGGAAACCTGTCTTCCTTTCATCTGTACCCAAAAAGTTTAACAAAGTTAGCACAGATTAATCAAAAACCATCATAAACAAGTCTGGAACAAGCTCAGCCTTGCCTTAAGTAAAAATGTCACTTTTATTGTCAGTTATTCAACCTCCTTGATTCACTTGGGTTTACCTCCATTTTGCTGCAGCAGCTGTAAATAAAATGTGACCAACTCAATTGTAGGCTGACTCTCTGAATAGGTTTTGTTGGCATCTTCAAAACACCAGCTGTTATATATCTTTAATGGATTAATACATTTTGAAATGCCAAGAAAAATATTATATAACATCTTGCCAGAGACCTTGGCTGTAATTCTAATCTAGGAAGTCATCCCTGAGAACAGCCCACTTCTCAGGAGACCAAACTTTTACCCAGATGCCTCTTACAGAAACCCACTGAAGATTGTACCTCAATTAAATGGAATTACAGGAAAAGCTTAATGTAATTTAAACTGCTCTAAACCACATCATAAATTTGCCCTTTGTTTGAGTTTAGCAAAGCTACATCTAAAATTGTGTGTTCAGCCCTAGCGTTTATCAAGAATATTCCCCAATATCCTACGACACAAAGGGACAAACCTCCTTTGATGTAAACTTTGTCACCTATTAAATACAGCCAGAGTGTACATATTCAGGCAGACTCTTGGCTGCTTGAAATTAGATTATAATCTTCTAGTGCATCAGATTTTAAATTATTTTATAAATTGGGATAAGCTCAATTTATCCTAGTTTTTCAGATTAAATATTATTAAAATCCTCCTCTTTTTGAGTCACCTTTCTGAAGCTTTCCTGTCTTGATGTCCTTGAGAGTTTTATCAACATTCATTTACCTCTGGAACATTGGAAAACATTGAAAAATTATTATTAAATAAAACCAACAACAAAACAACCAAAGACAGACTCTGTCATTGTTTGATATTTCCTGATTTCTTTATTATTTGGTTTTAGTGCTATATATTGCATTGGTACACCTATGAATAGATTATTATGGAAGAAAGTCCTCATCCAGAGATAACTTTTAACTATGTTCTGCTTTAAATGAAATTAATTGTTTTGGATTTAAATACACGAATCTGTAACAATTTTACTGCTTAACCTAATTCAAAATACCATTTAATTTTCAAGTATTTGTTTACTTTGTCATTATTATGATAAAACTGAAATGAATGCTATTTTTTTACTGACACCAAAAAAGAACACTAAGAGTCCTCTCCACATCCCTTTTGCAAACTGTCAATTATCTTGCCATTTCAGGACTGAATAAAATTGTACTAATGCAGTATGTAAAATTTCAGGACAAAACTGAAACAACTAGACAGAAGCCAGTTGAGAGTACTGTAAATTACGTGCATGTATAGATGCAGCCATCTTTTCTCTCTACTTTTAAGTTCAGAATTTTATTATAAAAATTGAAATCCTGAGACAGTTGTCTAAGAGAAACAAACTGTTTCAAAATGGCAATCTCAATCATTCAGATTATCTAAAAGCAAATAAACTATTTCTTTACAGTGAGAGTTGATCTCTCTACCTACGAGTGAACAGAAAAGTTTTGGAATAGAATATGGACAAAACACAGGTTTGGGGTTTTATTTTTCTTTTTGCCTAATTTTGTTCATTTATATAAAATGCCACATAGGGCTTATTGCACCAGCAACAAACAATTTTCTGGTAAAGGATTTTGCACTGGTGTTTCTTGAAACTTGATGCATGTTTAATTATTCTAAAGTCAGGAGCTATTAAAGAAACTTTACAGTTTGGATGATATTTTCCCAAAGAAGAGCTAATATGAATTAAGTAGCATGGAAGAACTCTTATCAGTTACAGGTCATTATATGGAAGTAAAATGAGCACTTCCTGCTCTCAAAAATATTTTACCTTTGAGATCAGGTGAAAGACCTGCAACAAAAATGGTACATGTGAGTTTATGGAATGACTCTTTTCTCCCTGATATTTAATTTCTGTTTTTCATTTTTGCTGATCTTATAGCATATCTTTTATTAACTGCTCATCAACATACATTAGATAACTTTCTGAAACAGATTATGTATGATCCAGAAGCTTAAGTACTGACTCAAAGGTCAAGTCCTTGAAATGAATTCATTTTTATTTTCTATTCTTTAAGTTTTTATATGAAAATAACAATTCCTTAAGATAAGAGGATTTTTTAAATAAAGGAGGTTTTTATTATAAAAGTAAAATTCACTGTCACAGAATGTTATCAGATAACGTCTAATACAACAGACAAAAACTCTCAAATACGTTATAAATCACATTAAAGTCATGCCATATGAAAATCTAAATTGTTTTAATATAACCACAGATGAATAATTTCTTTCTGAAGGGATTGTTGTTTCATAGCTGTTCTTAAAGTGTTTGTCAAGGCAGGGCCATCGTATCTACCTTTAACTGCACTGTATACTTTAGAAATCCTTTGCAAAAGTTTTACAATACAGCATAGATGACAGACATCTGTATTCTTTCAGTAAAGTTAAGGTTAAATATTTCTATAAATTAATTATGTTCCAGCTAAAGATTTCTTTTCAATTTTGCATAATTCAAAGCTTTGTGTCTTGGTGAACTCAGGGGTCAAATAGAGAGACACACTGAAAAAAAAATGCAGTGTTAGAGAGGGGGGTGCAAGGATGTGTTTAATTGCTCTATGACTTCCTCTGTGTGTGCATGTATGTATGTATGTGCATGTGCATATGCACAGGCACCCACATGTACACATACATCATGTTAACATGGATTCTAATAAGTGTTGTTTATCATGTTCTTCAGTTACTCTCCTGAATTAAACTTCAAAAATTTTTCTAAACCATAATAGTTTATTCACATTTAAAAGCTTTGCCTTTCAAAGAAGGACAAATTCTTTTTTTGGTGAATGAACAGGGTAAAAAAGAAGTCAAGAGATATGCAGTTGATTTAGTCTTGGGTTTGGCTAGGGTAGGGTTCATTTTTACCAGAAGCTGGGGGGGGGCCTGGACAGACAACTGAACTTGCCCACAGGTTATTCCATACCATACTGATGTCATGCCCACTATATAGGACTGGAAAGCGGGTATGTGGGTCTCTGGTGCAGGGCCATTGGTGAACACCTGTGTTGTATATCACTCACTTTCTATATTGTTTCATTACTATATTGTTATTACTGTTGTTTCTTCTCGCATTGTTCTATTAAATTCTCCTTATCTCAGCCCATAGCTTTTTGCTTTTTTCTCTCTATTCTCCTTCCCCACTGGGGAAGGCAGAGGTGGGGGTGATTGAATGGCCGCATGGTGCTCAGCTCCTGGCTGGTCTAAACTGTAACACTTTACATAATTTTATTTACCCTTAATTATTTCAGATAATTTTGCAGTTTATCCTAGTAAATGTTTTGTAATCAGATTGAAATCTTTGTACTAGAGCATTCTGTTCTCTTTGCTGAGAGGTGAGGTAGTCTCTTCTGTGTCTTAAACTGTTTAAGTTTAGGTTAGGTAGTTTCACAAGTAAAACTGTTTTAGTCTTTTCTTGTTAAGACAACGAAAATGACACCACCAATGTTAACTAGACTTCTGCATGAACAGTGAGATGTCTTGAACATCTCAGTTTAGTCATTGGCTTCAACTGAGATACTTGCTTATGTGTCTACAGTCTTCACACTTGCTCTGCTGGCATTCTTCCTGTGTCTCATGCTTCCCTTGGAAAAATGTTTCACCATGTCCCCTTTATCTCTCTGTGCTTTAGATTTCCATTATTGACTCCTACAATATTCTTTCTGCTACAGCTGAGCCCTGGTTTTCAAGTTTTCGCTTTTGACCAAATCCATTTCCTTCATGTCATTTTTAGCCTCTTATATAACCTTACTTGAAGTGAAAAAACGATACAAGAATTGGCTTTTAAACATGAATAAAGCTGTATCAAACACTGTGCTGTCCAAAGCAGAGAAATTAATTGATTTGGGGAAATTAAATATTGATACTATGCTCTCAGGGCCAGCACAAAACTAGGCACTTTTGCAAGTTTTGCATGGCCCTCTGAGAGCTGATGTAAAAAGTTATTAAAGTATAAGTAGGACAAGTGGCTAAAAGAGAGAAGTCTGTAGCTGCCACAGTAGGACTGTAAACTATGAGTTCTTGTGAACATTCTTGCACAACTCCAAAGAACATAAAATGGTAAAGAGCAGAGGGTGTTTTACACCATTCTTTACTCAGCCAGAAATAAAGACAACTTGATTGTCTTTTAGTATGTGGAATTATACCTACATGAAGAGAATGTGGAACTGCATGGGAATTTCACGTGACGTTGGTCTGCAACTTGAGTCAAACCAAAGGAGTGCCTTTCGTAAACTACAAAAATAACTAAAGGGTACAAACTTCTGGGCAGTCATCTGCCAGAGAAAGTACTTGTCTGAACAATTTTTTTTTTCTTATACACTAGAAGGTTGAATGTTAATTTTCATACTAGCAGTATTTCTGTACTTTGAGTTATGAAATAATAAAAAGCTAGAAAATACAAAAGCTTATTTTAAAAGTATTCTTCAATTTATCAGGTATGATTTAAGTTAAGCACGAGCCTCTTACATTAGTGGCTATTTTTTAGGTGGAAAAATTGTGGCCACATTGCCTATTATACATTTGAAGAACAGTTAGGTTAGTTAAATATATAGAACAGAAAAAATCATCCATTCTGTGTGTGTGCACACGCTCACACAGAAACAGACAGATCATCAAGCCCCTACAGTCTAGACACTCTTATTTGTATTAGGGACATCTTGAAAAGTAGGCCATAATCTGATCATTCAAGGTCATAGATTTGGAACAGCCTTTGCAGCGGTGCACAATGCTCAGCAAGATTGCTTTTCCTAAACTTTATTTTGGGCCAAACTCAGAAGCATGCTTTCTACTCACACTTGTGAAAATATATGGTGTTTATTCCCAAAACAGGACTGATGTAAAAACCAACATTGCAATTTCTATCTGCTAAAAAAGGGGTTTTGGCTTTCTAAAGAGAATATAATGAGCCCACTTAACCAGCTCACTAATTTAGCATCAAAGTTCACTTTGTACAATTTGAGAACAGAAAAGTTCTCTCCTATTCTTCTTTCTGTATTCTTACTTTGTTTTACTTCTCTTTGTGAGCAAAACTTATTTGAAAGAGAAATTATAATACAATATAGGAGAGAATTTAAGTTCACATAATGGTCAATTTGGTTCTATTATCTTAAAGAAATGCACTCTGAAACAAAAGCATCATCTTTTATACATTTTTGATTTTGAATAAACTATTTTTTTTAAGCTTAAATTGCTGAATTAAAAATTGCTCAAAATCAAGATAATCTAAAAGAGAAAAAAAAATAAACAAATCAAAAGCTAAAGCTGTTAATGTTTTAGGTCTATTTTTCTTGACTTAAATCTTCTGTGGAATATCAAATTTCTGAACCTTAAACATCATATAACTATTTTTCAATAGTATTTTTATATTATTCATTTTGCATTATCAATCTGTGTTAATTTTCTCTAGTCTCTTCAAGTTAGTCTCTTGCTTTTTATTGCTAAACATATTTACTCTTGTAAATATAAAAATATGAAACTGGCTGTATTTGTTGCTCCTACTTAAGTCAGCTTCTTGAGCCTTTTATTTTTATTTGTTTTAAAATGGATATTCTGCTGACACAAATATGTTCTATTATACAAATAGTACACTATTACACTATCTATAGCTCAACCTGCAATACATCTGTTTTCTATACTTTCTAGTTCTTAAATTTATTTCCTTCACGTACTCTCAATATTTTTTTGTAATTTTTAAAAGCCTTCTCTTTATTGCTTCCACTAATCTTTAGATCTCTGCTTAACCTCATTGCCTACTATTGCCCTTTTCTACATTTAGATTTAACCAGCATGTCAGTTACAGTCTTTCCAGAAGACTTTTTCTTCTTATGGAAAAAAACAGGAAAAAAAAAATATGCATTTGTATAGTACTTGTAGTATCACAGCTTTCCTTAAGTTCTGTGTCCTGAGAAATCTATACTCTTCCTGTTTCTATAGGAACTGCCAATAGAAGTGTAGAAAAGAGAGAAAATAAAGATTTTTTGCTTGTTTGTTTTTGAAGGATGTCCCTCCCTTTAAAATAAACTGACAAAAAAAACCTTTTGAGTTTACCCCTTACATCCCTATCACTTCTGATACAGTCTGGAAAGAAAGGCAAGTCACAAATGCCAATAGGTCTAAGCTTGATACACAAAACCCAAAGCGCCTGAATGAAGTCTGAGAGGAGTTTATATTGGTGCAACAGATGCATCTGAGAGAACAGCAGAAAATAGAAATGAATCCTTAAATTTTAGACTAGGACCCATCTTCTGAGTGTCACTCGTTGCTGGAGTTACATTTTTTGATACTTCTCAAGTGTCAGACTGCAGACAGTCTTCAATGCTTTTGGTAAACTGATCCTCTTTGCTTTTGTTACCTACGTTTAAGCACAGGTTTTCATTTTTGGTATTGACTAAAAGCAAGCAGAAAGTTATTGTGGGATTTTTGTTAACTCTTTAAACTTGAGTCTGTAATAAATATTGAAACCAGCATTCTTGAGTGTTTTTGAATATTGTCCATACTAACCTTAACTTGTGTGGCACATTTTGCAGATACACCCAAGCCTTTTTGACTTTGTCTTGACATTTTTTAAGATATTACTGCTGTATCATCTAGAGGTGGCTCAACTTTCTCTACCTTCAATTCTGCAAAAGTAAACTTTAAAGCCTGGAGTTACTCTTACTGCCCTGGTTTGATCTTTCCTGTCACTTTGATCACAGTGTATCATCTAAAAATTGTGACTTCCTTTCTTTAGACATCTCCTTTACCTTGCTAGCAAGTATGACAAACCCACATCCTTAATTAAACATCAACAATTTACTCACTTTTCATAGTCCTAATGTTTTTTAATTACTACAAAGGGACATCATTTTGTATTGATGGTGATGAAAGAGGCTCTGGAATTCAATAGTCAATAGTACTAACTTTGTATGTAAGAAAGAATATGACTCTCAGCTCTCTGGCTGAAGTGGAAACTTCTCAAACAGCCAACTCAGCTACAGCCAACTCAGCTACAGCTGAGCTACAGCTCAACTGAAAAAAAAAAGTGGAAATTTACATTGGGAACAGGAGGACATGGGCCAGTTCATTGGGAGCCAAAGCTAGCCCTTTTTCAAAATGCAGAAAGAGTTCTATGAGTAGATGGTGCTATAGCTGCATTTGGGTAATAAAACACGGAGCTGCAGAACCCATATTTATTCTTATACTTTAAACAACCATTTCCACTACCCTTGTGAATCATGGCACTTCAAAGTCTCTTGAGCCCCTGTATTTCATCAGTGATTTTCTGGCCTGCTTCCTTCAGCCTGCCTCATTTATTAATTTGCTCAGTACACTTAATTAAGCTCTTTCATTAGACAATCAAAGGAAAAAATCCTTCAGAGGGATTAGTAATTAGTCTTAAGGTTATGTCAATCCAGCTTATGGTAAAAGGATTTCTTAAACATACCATGCATTAGTGAAAGTGACTGGCTAAAGAGGTGTGCACTTTCTACCTTTTGCTGGCTTCTGCACTTCTTGCAAGTCCTCAGCCAGGAAGCAGAGTTGTTTATCTGGCATCTACAAAGCTGAGAGATGAAGTTTTCAGATGCACAAATTCTTAGTGATAGGTTCTAATGCATCGCAAGGTACAAAGATATTAGAAATAGGAGAGAGAATTCCCCTACTGTCCTTCCCTGCCATACTGTATATTGTTAAAAAATGTGAGAGCTGCAGCTACGGAAGACTGGTGCTATTTTGGTATGCCTACTTTTGAGTGGCTTTATCTCACTGAATGGTCCTGCAGAAGCCACTAATGGCAGTTTTTTTCCATATCACCTGCACACTTTCTTATTTCCAATCTGTGAATATAACTCTAAGGCATACTGAAGCTAAGTTTATCGATCATGTTAATAATTATGTATTCATATACAAATGTGTTATATGTGCAACTGACTTCCCTGATTTTTGGAAACATTGAATAATTATGAAAAAAATATTTCAAACTACAAAAATCCAAATACTCAATATTCAATTTTTGACATGTGTAATGATTCTCCTAGAACATAGCTACTCCACTTTTTGGCTTGAGAATGATCAGAGATATAGGACAAAGTACATCTCATGACAAATAACATCGCATACTTGGATAATTTCTACATGTCAGCAAGCAGTTCTAGCCAGGGTGCCCATATCTGATATTTGAAAGGGAAGAATATGTGTTTACAAATTCCAGTTAATCTGATTGGAAGTCCTGAAGGAAGAGACAGACTGAAAGCAGCAAGGTTGTGATTGCCAGCAGCTTGAACAAACAAACTGATGTTTGTTTCTGTCCTTCTCTCTTTTTTAACACTGCTAAGGAGAAGCCAGGAACACTTTCCAGCTGTGACAATTTGCTATTTTAAGACATGTCTGTTTTGCCTTCTTTATCCATCCAAGATATCTTTATGGACAATGGCAAGTTTAGAGTATTCAGAACATCTTACCTACTCAGTCAGATAAATACAAGCAATTAACAGAGGAGAAAAAGAAAACATTTTTTACATCAAAATGTTTTTTTGCTTTATTAACTGTGATTTGATTATCTAGCAAGGATTTTGTCATTAGAAAGAAATTATGCTTTTAAAATATAGGGTAATAATGAAAGTAGAGGCACATCCTCAACACAGCTATAGATGTTCCTTTCCTTATATAATTGTCAGGCAAGACTGGGCTATATAACCAGGACCTTGATCTTTCAGGTTCCCCCTAAAACCTTTAAACTACTTAAAGCAGAACATCAAAGGAGACGTATAGCAGGAGTCAGCAAAGAGTCATGTGAAACCGGTAAGAAAAAAACAGTCATTTCTACACATACCTGGGAAATGATATAGTTGGGCAACAAAGATGGGAAGAGGATGAGAGAGGGAGAAGAATGGAGTTGAAGTTTTGAAACAGAAACCAGAGAGACAAAAAAACCTGCTACAACAGTCAGCAAACTTAAGCCAGTTCATCCAGACCTATTCTATGTGGAATTTAGAATTAAAAATTCTGAAAGGGAGAGGAAGGAAGAAAGAAATCTGTAACCTCTTGATTTGTGTATCTACAGGGGTTATGGTGGATTTAGGATTAATTTCACAGTTCAAATCAAACCGTGTCCTAGAACGTTGACTATTAAACATATCTCGGGTTTGATAACTCTAGATCTGAGAAGGTCCCCATTAAATCTTGCAGCTTTCTACAATGCAACAATTATTTCCTATGAAAACCTTTTTTGTCATGCAAGTCATGAATTTGTGTAAAAACCTAGATGAAGAGATGATGTGTAGGTAAAAGCTACAGTCCTGGAAAGAGCCTTTACTCGGTTCTGTATTTACAGACCACAATAATCCTTGTAATATTATTTTTGCAGTTGCTAAAAGAATTGTTTGGAATGGCTGGAAATGAGCTCTAGTGGAACCTGCAGCAGAAACTTTGTCAGCTTCTTGTGGTTATTCACAGGTTTGAATTTCATTAAAGCAGAGTTTAATTTCACTAGGAAAGCCTTCTTGATTTCTGAAGAGGACTTGTTGTGGCTGATTCCGCTAGAGATCCCAGTTGAAGTCCCAAAATCTAGAGCCAGTTTAAAGTCACAGCCTCAGCTATGCCTAGTGAAAACCACTGAACAATAGTAGATACCAATTAAAGTTTTTTTCTCTCTTGTGAGAGTATAAAAAAATATGGCCTTATGGTCAAATTATGTATTCTTTGCTAGTGTACTATTTAGATCATTGAGAAACGTGTTCTTTTAACTATTGAGAAATGGAAGGATTTTGTGAGGTGATGTGGAGCATTTTATAAAAGTCCTTAATGTAGAGGCTGATGGAAATTGCTTCCTCGGTAGAAATAGTAGCTTTCATTCACAGAAGTAAATACTGCCATTGCAGTACCTCAGGTGGAAATCGTTCTAGAATGCTTCAGTTCTGGTGAAAAGCAAGAGTTTTTTTGGCTTTTTGCTTTGAATGTGGAAATGCTTCCATAATTCTGTTACCCTGCAAAAGGCATCACTCAGAAAAAATAACAGAAAATGTTAACTTACAAAACAGACTGTCACAGCTGCAGCTGTTTTAAAAAAAAAAACAAAACATGTAAGTGATGAACAACTTGATCTAATTCAGAGAGAGCTGAAGACTGTAGAAATATTTGGCTGCTACTGGTTTAAAATAGCACCACTTTAAAATGTCATGTACATGTTAGTCTTCTAAGCATATATTTCTTGTTGTTGAATTCATCACACTGAAAATCAGCTTAAATTCTTTCTATCCATATCAAAATAGATGACAAATCTCTATGCTACTATTTTTTTTTTTTTTAATGATACATTTGTAAATCTTAAGTAGATATATTAGATCCAGGTAATGTCTATTTCAACTGATTTTTCTACTTTTAGTGTGCTTCATAGAGTAAGCCTAACTGTGAAGAAGTTAGCTACCTTGACTCCTCTGATACAGAACAGGCAAAAAGTAGATAGAAGGTACCCAAGGATCTATTCCTGTAAATCTAATTGCTTACTTACTTGATTAGTTTTCCATGACTATCTCTCTCATAGTAAAATGTTGAAGACTGTTAATGTGCACCAATATGATACTAACTGCTACTCCTGCATGAAATTTCCATGATAAACTCACATTCCCCATGCTTAGTGCTGCTGTCCTGAGCCTCATAAAAATAAGAACTGAGTTTAGAAAGAAGGATGTCACTGAAGGCAGAGATTATCAGAAATGCAGTGCTTTGCAAATGATTTAATGGCAAACTGCACAGTCTTGCTTTGAAAAATGGGTTATTTTGAACACCCCAAGAAAAATAATGGAATCATGAAAAGCTGGAAAATCAGGTAAAGCAAACTGAATAAAATTTGACATATATCCTACTTTACCTACAGCAAACTTAAACCCTCTATCATGCTGAGAGAAACAGAACTAAATACATCCATGCCAAATAAACAATCCCACGTGTCAGCACTGATGATCTTCTCTAGTTAGCTCAAGGCATCCCAATTGCTCACAGTAACAGAGGCAATGGGAGAGGTCCAAAGCATCTCCGAGTACCACCATTTCACAGCTCTCCTGAGAATTTCAGTTCCCTCTTTAAGGGAATGTCATTACTGTGTCCTGCTCACAAGTTTGACTGAAATTTCTTTAACAATACATAGCTCTCCAGAGAAGATCATGTTATCTAGGCCCACCTCAGCTTTTCAAGGGCATTAGCTGAGAAAGGTGGATTTGAAGGCAAACTGAAATCTAAGAGAATGCCTAAAGAAAAGGAAATCTTATGAACTCCATAGTAATTATTGCTATAGAAAGTTAACCTTATTATCTAACATAAAAAAGAGCAGCAGCAGAGGCTGCTAAAGGTGCAGCACATCTCGTCATTCACTGCGTTTGTATTTCATGATCAGAACCAGCATTGCAGTGTGTGTGCTGTACCTTTTCATGCATGTAGATAGCTTCTTAGACTAATACGAGGCCATCTATGGTTTTTTTTCACTTATTATTAAAGGGCATGAATACTTCTGTAGGGCAAAACTAGTACCTTTACTCAGACTCCTATGTAAATTGTCCCAGGATCCTAATTTGATGTACTCCGGTGGAAAGTGATTAGGGTCAGAGGACTTAAGCTGTATTCTAACACATATTAGATTTAAATAATCCTATCTTATCTCTTCTGGCTCCTATCCAGTTCATTTTAACATGCTTTGTTGAGTGAGTTGGTTTGTAAGATTTAACCAAGTTTTAACAGCATCTAGTGACATTTTACTAGCAAGTAGACAAACCCCACCAATCCAGGCTCCAAAGTACATAAGTGTTCAGGTTTCATAGGAGACTGAATTTCCCAGAGGAAATTAAAGAAATATGGTTTCCCAAACTAGGTATCTCAGGCTTTCAAAATATACATATGTCTGGGCTGTTATAGCTCCCTGTAGAAGCCAGAAATATGTCTTGTATTTACTGTGCACCAGCTATCAATGGCAGCTAGTGACAAGTAAGAAATCTGCAGAAAGGTTACTCAAAAAAAAAAAAAAAAAACCAAAACACAAAACAAAACCAACAAACAACCCACAAGTACTGCAGTCGGTGTTTTTCTTTGAAGTTTTAATAGAAATCTGACAGGATGTGTCAGGGCTCCTTGCATCCTTGCATCCTCCCCAGAATATATGAGAGGAAGGTTTGGCTTCTCTTTCTCCTTTCCCTATCCATATATCAACCAGCTATTTGAAAACAGTGCATAAATCTAATCTCAGGAAAATGTCTTTATATGTTATTTAGATTAAAAGAAAATAAACTAGAAGAATGTATGAACAGATAGACCACATAGACACAATTTGTTTTAAATCATAAGCGTAATGAAATAAACTTCTACCAGGTGTGAAAATACTGTCACCATACTTATAAAGTGAAACTCTGGAAATACTTGAGTCTGTTTTCCCCCTTTATTTAGCTGCTCTTCATTTTTGTGACAGCAGTCAGTTATAAAGCAATTATTTTTTTTCCTTGAAACTTGTTCTAGGCTATTTCACTCGCATGAGCCTGCAAATCACTGGAAACCCTTGATCATAGCTTAAGACAGTAAACCAGGAACTTGAGCAACGTTTCACAGGATTGGTCCTTGACATAGAAAATGGTCTCTGCATTGGACACTGTATATTCTTATTGCCTCCAGATACTACAAATAGTTTTACTGAATGCTATTCCAAAGTCCATGTGGAACACATGCACCCATTTGTTTCTTAATATGGTACCATATAGAAATAATAACGTTGGAAGAAGATGAAATGTTTATTTATTTCAGTGGAAAATGGAATGCAAATATGCACAAGGCAACAGAATTTGTGTATTGTCAAATCAGTTCCAAAACAGATGAGAATTTAAAGAAGGGACTGGGCAGAGACTGGTGAAAGCTAAACTAGACTGGAGTAATGTATTTTCAAGGAGCGTAGCTAGCTGCTAAGGCCTGTTGACATAACTCAGTATCACAAAAAGAGGCCAGAGGAAGTAATATTTTGTGTTGACTTAAACACCTCTTCTACTAGTCATGGCATTAGGTAGGAAACTAGCAAAATGCAAGCTCTGTCCTTACAAGCATTGAAAACTTAAAGAAGTTCCAGACTCATATGTTCTGAATAACTCTTTTTTTGTTCCACAATACATGGAATAAATCAAGTTTAAAGCTACTTAGATCCAGATATGTTAACCCAAATTATTAGAATTCAGCACAGTGCTTAAACTACTAATTTGTCAAAAACTTTATAATCGTTTTCATTATATAAACAGTTATCTTGAAAGATCAGTATAAGGAATGTGAGATTTTTCTTGTAATACTAACAAGGCCATTTATATAGAGGAAGAAGGGAGGTAACATATTAAGAATGGAAACCACTGGGTACAGAGTTCTCAAGCAATGAGTTGACCCTTTAGACTGGGATATAATATAAAACTGCAGTGGAACAATTGGGAATTTGTGACATTACACTTCTTTGCATCTGTAAATAAATAGATATTTTTAAAAATATGTTTAATGCTTTTAAAATATGATTCAGCAAAGAAGAAGAGCAATGTAGTGAGATAAAAAGATGATTTATCCCATGGCCAGTGTGCTTCAAATTGACCAGAGAAAGTAATCTAATCAGACTTTATTAAACTGATTCTGCAGTACATCCTCGATGCCTGGAAGCATTGTCTGGGCTGGTCTGCAGTCTAATCCTACTGTAGGAGGCTTGCCAACTATTTAGCCCTTTCAAAGCAGAAACACCGATGTACAATTTAATCATTGCAAACCATTTTAATTAGAAAAAAATGTGAACTTTTGATGATGCCTGACTTCTGAGAGAGTTATGTTTGTGACAGCAGTATTTAAATAACTCTGAACATGCACATCCATTTTATTCAGAGCAAGCTATAGCAGATATTGTAGGCTCACAAACCAGCCTAAAGAGCTGCTGCCAGGTTATATAATCTTAGAGCACTCATCCAAGGCAGCCCTGAAGCGAAAGCACAGAGGGGAGAATTGCTAAGGGGTTGGTTTTGCTTCAGCCATTTTCCCCACTGCATGACAATCACTGCCCCATAACCCAGCAGCATTGACAGTGGCAGTTTCAGACCCATATCAAAAAGGATGCTCCATTTATGCAACAGAGAGCTCCCCACCGAAAAAGCATACTGAGAAAATAATGGTAGACTATTGTCAGTCCTTACTTGCACATGCAGATGTTTAAGTTTGCTCTCCTCATCCTTTGTTTGCCTGGTTAAATCTCAATAAATTCAATTGTGTTCTCAGTTGTGGTAAAAAGACAACATGGAGAGGCTCCTTTTCCACAGAGCTGAGCAGTGCAAAGAAAGGAGCTTATCAGGTTGAACGAAGGCATGAAATCACTGCATTTTATGCACATTAATTCATTCCAGGAAGTATTGCATTTCCTCAGTGTACCGATTTTGGCTGGGGTAGAGTTAATTCTCTTCTTAGGAGGTGGTATTTTGTTATATTTGGGATTTGTAACCAAACCAGCATTGTTAAGACACCAGTGTTTTAGCTATTGCTGAACAGTGCTTACACAGCCTCAAGACCTTCTCTTTTTCTTATGATCACCCTACCAGCAAACAGGCTTGGTGTGCACAAGAAGGTGGGAGGGGACACAGTCAGGACAGCTGACCACAGCTGGCCAAAGGAACATCCCATGCTGTATGATGTTCTGCTCAGTAATAAAAAGCTGGAGAAAGACGGAGGAAAGGAGAGACATTCGGAGTTATGGTGTTTGTCTTCCCAAGAAACTGTTGTGCATGATGAAGCCCTGCTTTCTTGGAAATGGCTGAACACCTGCCTGCTGATGGGAAGTAATGAATGAATTCCTTGTTGTGTTTTGCTTACATGAACAGCTTTTGCTTTACCTATTAAACTGTATCAATCCACAAGATTTTTACACTTTTACCCTTCTGATCTTCTCCCTCATCCCACTGGAGTGAATGGGCTGTGTAGGGCTGAGCTGCCTACCAGGGTTAAACCACAACATTTGGGCCCAGAGTCTTTCACTCTTTTACTGAGGATCATTCAACCGTGCTCTGTGTTTTCCTTAACACAAGAATAATATAGCACTTTTAATGTTAAACATCTGAGAAAATCCCAGCTTGCTGATCACACCCTTCAAGAAATTGCTCTCTCCTTTGTATTTTGCCTGCAGTAATGCCATTGTGCAATATTACAAGTCCCACTTAACTAATCAGTTCTGTATTCTTTAATCTGCCAACATACATAATTCCTCCTGTCTCTCTCACTTGTATGTTCTCTCGCTTGGCACTCTTCTCTTTCCTTTAGTGTTTCCAGCTTGATGAATGTTTCTGCAGAAAGTCTTGAATCTTCCTATGCTTCTTCCTCTCTCTCCTGGTGAAGCAATACTACTTGTACAATTCCTCTGATGTGTGCCCATGTCTTAAATTGCTGACAATTTAGTTGCTCTCTCTATCCTTCTGTTTGTTTCTTACCTTCTGCCTTCCAAAAAAGAAATTGGTCATTCTTGTAGAACTGCCAAAATCTTCCCATTGACTTCCTTTCTTGCCTTAGTCAGACAAGCCCTTTTAGATGTGGATATTCGGAAATACGCAAGTCTTGTGTTTTCAGGGAATATGTGATGTGGAAGGAAGGAGAATAACAAGACTTTCCTAACAAACGAGTAATACCTCACACAAGAGATATTACCAGATCTTCTGCATGTTAGTTGTGAGTTTACCATGAGATTTCTGGTAAGGCTGTGCAGCAGTGAACGAAGACAGTGCAGAAATACAAAAAATTACTACATTAAGTATAACTAGAGTGACTGAGAGAAGCAACAAAATGTGTGTTCATTGTTTCCCAGTGCCAGACTGAAATACTGAGTGCTAGAAAGGTTCTGCAAAACTATGAAAACAGATGACAAGCAAAGAAAGATGCAGAGTAGGATTGACTCTATAGCATTACTGTGTGCAAACCAGGTACCTTGAATAATAATAAATACCTTCTAGAAATATTTAGCTTTCCTGGCTTTTCTTCCCCAATTACATATCGTGTTCTTTCTCTTTGGTTTATCCTCCTACCTGTCAGAAAGTTTATAGAATTTTCCCTTTTGTTTTGTGATTCTGTCTTAAATTCCCCTTACCCTGGCCTTTCAAAGACACACATCATTCTCTCCACTTCTTATCGTATATATCCAAATCTTCCACTTTTCTAGTACTATTATCATTCCACTTCCCATTCTAGCTCACTCCACTAGCTTATTGTTGTTCACTGCTCACCTGTCTCTTCATGTTGGAGGTTTCTTCTAGGTTCCCATTGTTTTTACAAAGATCCTCTTTATCTATTTGGTTCTTTCTATTGGGGGGAAAAAAAAAAATCTTACTGTTGTCTTATATTAGTGAAAATCCTGTCTTTAGTCACAGTAGCATAGTCTAAGAAGAAATGGTGTTGGGATGCTGCCCCTCACATGAACCTTGTGAGCCATGTGAAAAGAGCATGTGTCTATTTTCAGAGATGTGATGAGAGTGGAAATCCTACATTGAATCAGCTGGCCTTAATAATTCCCATCTATCATAGTGCTGGCAATACTTGTGGTGTTCCCAGAACACTGCAGCACTAGGGTTCCTCTCAGTCCTTCCACTCAGGCACCAAATGATTTGGAAAATTTTTGAGCTGGAGTTCCAGAAGTTGCAGTGATCTAGGAGAAGAGTAATGAACAGAAGCTAACAGAGGACAGGAACACCAATACATACTTACCAGTAGAAATGTGTTTGAGAAAATGATGGGTTTATCCTCTAAGATTCTTTCATGGATTTAATTATGTTAAAAATAGTCAATGGGCTTCCACCATGGCCAGTGATGTCTATTACTTCATTAGTATCTATTTTGTTTTGGACAGTTTTGTGGAATTGTTTCACTCCATGTGCCTGCAAAACATATAGATTAGAATAGCTTGATCCTGAATGAAGCATCACCAAAGCAAAAAGGGAAAATAAGCAAAGAATTTCAAATTCCCAGAATTTTATAATTATTGTCTCTTTTATATACATTTAAAAATAAAGCACTAAAATGCAGGTTTAGGATATTATCAGTGATCACTGGAGATCAGCTTCATCTGCTCTCTGACCTTTCAGACTGCAAGCTGTGCAAATTCCATACTTCTAACCTGTTCCTTTCAAATTCCTAGGTTTTGTATGTGCAATGCTAATCTAGTTATTTTATTTATTTATTTTGCTTAGATGATGGCCTTGCATTTGGAAGGCTGCCTGAGGAAAGACATCTGAAGGAAGAGGAAACCCAGACAGCTATGAAAGTATCTTGCATTCTTTTCACAGCATAAAATGTATGGGCATGATGGCAAACCTCTTGCTTTTAACACTGGAGCTGTATGTATTAGAGAAGACAACATCACTATTGCCATGGTGTGATCTTTTCTAAGATGCGGATAGTGCCATGCTGTGATATTTTGTGCACTTTGTTTAGTGGCAGATCTGCTAACAACAGCAAATCTATTCCTGGCCTTAGAGAGTGGAATTCTGCTTACTCAGTCTTTCCTCTCTCTGCATTGTCTTCCTCTTGTCATATACATTACATTCAAAGTAGAGTCCAACCAAAAAAGAACTTTGAGTGTTTTCAGATTTCTGACTATGGGGTGGATTTGAATTCCCAGATTAGAAGTAACTCTTCTGATTTTCGTGTTGTGTTGTGTCCAGAACCATATGGGACCTAATTTGTAGCTGTATTCACATGCCAAGAACTCACAGCCAATCTGAGGAAACCTAGGACAAGATGACAGAAATTGTATTACAGGCAAAATAATAATGAAATGTTTACCTCAAAGAGGATAGAAATCTCACAACTTTGATTGCTTTGATCTTACAATGTTTATGACTGCAGAAAAGCTGAACACTAATCCTACTTTTTTCTATAGTAACCAATTTTATTTGCTAAAAATTGTGTGCTTTATAAACTAGTTGTTCGTATTCCCTCTGATGAAGTGAAATGGGATGACAATTAATCCTGCAAGTCTTAACTA
The DNA here is from genome assembly GCF_000691845.1 of Merops nubicus. Lineage (NCBI taxonomy): Eukaryota > Metazoa > Chordata > Aves > Coraciiformes > Meropidae > Merops > Merops nubicus. The sequence continues at coordinate 11,144 of NW_008633203.1, read as the reverse complement.
ACTCTTTCAAGTGGAATGCATAGCTCACTGAAGGCTCCTTTCTCTCTCCATGAACTACAGACAATTACTGTAGACTAGACATATGATGTTTATATGTCTCAATGTTTTCATACAGCTCAGTGTTCTCAGCTTATATGTAACTTTTATATGGAAAAAAACATGGAGCAAGGTAAAGTTATGAAACCCACTTTACAACAGTATCAAGTTCCTTGCATTATTTTCTCTACCTGAAGATGTAAATGCAAAGATCAAGTTTAGATTTTTTTTTTTTTTTCATTATCCCCTTAGAGAATAGAGAAAAAAGGTTCCAAAATCTGTGAATAAATGGGGATTGGCTGATCGGTACTAATTCATAATGAAAATAACTTGTTTTCATATTTTCATAGCACTATTTATACAAAGATAAAAATACCTTCTTTTTAAAATATCAGTGCTTTAAGTCTTGGGATATATGTAAATAAAAACTACTTCTTTCTTTGTACAAATGGTAGACAGAAAATTAAACTAACCTGAAGAGATAAAAATAGAACCCATTCCTCTCACTCCTCTAGCTGGGCTTTTATCATATTATCATTCTTTTCCCTCTCCAAATCAGTAAATTAACTGACACTAATCATTCTCAAAGCAGCACTGCCTTTACTACACACATAGCACTCACTAAAGGTGCATTTGGGCCATGCCAGTTAAGAGGAAAGATTGATCCAACATGGCACTTCAAATATTGGAGAGAGTTGGGAACCTTGCCCAGCAGCTTCCCCAAAATACCAGCATGAAAAGCATCTCTCAAATGCCTGTTGTAGCAACCAGTATCCCCATCAGGACTTCAGCATGTATGAAGAAACTGAAGTGCCTAACCATCAGTTTGCATGGCCTTTAGCTATGAGGAGTTTCAGTTACCACATTCTTCCCTTCCACAAGGCATGAGGATACAACACATTTGTTGCCACCAATGTGAGCGCTCTCTCCCTGTGCATCACATGGATGGCTGAGCCCATGGTCACTCACACAGGAGTGTACACAGCTGGGAAAAAGTGAACCTGGACACTTCGATCCTTGGAGGCATCATGGAATGAAAAATTCTTAACTTACACAGTTCTTTTCAGGACTGGGAAACTTTTTTACCTGGGACATTTCAATCCTAGTACATGCAGTCTATGAACTGTTTCAGAAGGTTTGCTAGTTAATGTTTGTATCCAGTCTCTGATGTAGAAGTGGGAAGGAAACATTTGTCAAAATTCCCAAAAAGCCAATAGCAACCATGTGGTATTAAACATTTGTATAGGTGTTTATGCAGTTGAGCCCAGAGTAAGATGCCGTTGGTTTTTGATTATCTGTTGAATGCATCAGAACTCCAAACCCTCCACGCTAACGTCACAGCTTAGAAATCGTTGCTTCTTTCTTTACTTTCACTGACCATAAACTGAACTTTAACTTTTTATAATGTTTTGCTTTGTACTTCAGTTCACAGTGTCTTAATCTCCGTGACACACCACTATGATTCATTGTCTAGCTACACTCAGCACTGTCAACTTCACTATGGCCGTCTTCAGAGAGCTTTTAACCTTCACCTAAGAAATATGTCCCAAAAACTAGAGATTTCTCATTGACACACTATACTTTCAGGATGGTAGAGTTTTTGAATGATCTGGTCTCCAAAATGTTCACACCATACACCTTTTAACAACATCTAACCTCAAAGTTCATCAGGCTTGGTATGGCACCCTTCTCAAAACTACATAAGAACAGAGTATTTCAAGAAATACTTTGAATAACTGGCAACTGTTATTTTCCAGGAAATAATAACTGCACGCACAGGGAGTTCTGATGGTTTTGAAGATGCTGGATGCGGAAGTTGCACTGTATGCTTTCAGATGCAAGACTGAATCTTGTCTAATTGGAGAATCTTGACAAATCAGAGAAAGCGCAGTGAGAATTGTGGGTTATGTTTCAATTATCCATCAGCTTTTATGATTATTAAGGAACATTTATCAGTCCTGGACTGTGAGTAGTGAAGTAGATTATACTTTATTTAGTCTGTTTACCACTTCATGTTTTGTAACTGTTGAAATAGATTCCACCTAGACAGAACTTTCTGCCCTGCATATTTTGTATATGTGCATGTATTGGATACTATCCTGCTTCCTGGTATCAGCAACTGCTGTCATACTTTTTTATCAGCTGTCATAAGAATAAATGTTTTTTTAAAAGCACTGATAATTTAAATAGCAGTATCTAAGTGTTAATTCTTCTGTTCTTATACCTGCCACATATATGTCACATTAATTTTTATTAAGTTATTGCAAAATTTCTTTTAAAAATAATCTGGTAAGGTGAAACAAGCAAGGCATAAAACATAGGAAAATTATAAGTTTCTTATGCACAAAACAGTAGCCTTTCAACTAAAAAAGTACATATGATGCATGCATCTATGTGAGTTGAGTACAGAATTGCCTATCTTGTCAATATCATGATATGCCAGGAGGTGTTTATAATTCAAATTGGTAACACACCCTCTTCTCTGAGTAATCACGTCACATAAGATTACACACTGTTATGTGCACAACAAGTCAGTGTATTGAGATTCCTGTGCCACTGTTGGGCTGTCCTTACAGCAGGGTGACTGGCTACTTCTGCAGCTCCGATCCTCAGACATACAGACTGTGGGAAAACATTGGATTACACTGCTGCTCTTTTCCTCTCTGAACATTCACCTTTCATTTCAAAGGAAGGAAGGATGTGTGAGGGCACAGTGTGCATACAGGTACTATTCTGTTACGGAACCATTGTCATATTGCCAAGATGCAGGCAGTGATTTGGCTGTGAACACACTGGAGAAGACAGCTTACAAGAATAAGCTCAGGTCAGATTTTTCTGAACACTCTTGAGCAATTACCACTTATCTCAACAGTGTATGGTGGCCTTGTCTTCCTCGGCAGACTTGACTGAGTAATGAATGATCCCTTAGATAATACGAATTTACCTACAGGCTTCATAGAATTACTATATTTAGCCATAAACAACAGCAGTAAAGGAACATACTGTATTTTCCTTCTGCTCCAGTTAGTGTTGTGTTATAAAAATTAACAGACACAGACTGTTATATTCCTTGCACCAAAATCTTTGTGGAATGTGACATCGCCACGTCCCTTGTAACTGGTGAGACATTTTTTTCCCCATGTACTTAGTTTCTAAATAAAGAACAATTTTGCCCTCCTCCTTTTTGTTTCTGGTTTCTAATGCTGTGATATTAATAAGTAGTGACATGTTTAAAGCCTTTATTTATACTGGTGGAGACTATTTTTGCAAGATATATTGTGTAGTTCTCCAAGATGAGTACATTTTTATGGTGATTTTATGATGTAGGGCACAGGAAGATTTTCCTCACATAAAATCATTAGTCAAACCAGTACATCATTATTGTAAATTAAGAAATATAAATTCTTTTTGTGGACTTTTCAAGCAATGGTATGCACATAACTGCCCTTTACTAAAAGTGCTATGATAAAATCTGACTGATCTATGTGCTATTTACTTAGGTCAGCCTGTAGGATTACATTCTGTCTCAAAGTGGGAGTAAGAGGAACAGAACTGGTTTCAGTCTGATAGCAACAGCTGCTATAGCATAATAAAGCTTTGTAATGCTGCTTCCTTCATCTTAGCTTTTCTCAGGATTCTCTTCAATCTGAAGGTTAGTAAATTCCTTAAGTTCAGTAAAGGTTTCCCAAGATCTTCCATGCACCTTAGGGGCTATTACAAGGTCATAATGAGTTTTAGACTCTTTCTCCACAGTGCTGTGATAAATTCTTCTCTTTTTCTTTCCTTTGTAAGACAGGTTACTTTAGAGTACCTGAAGTACTGGGGTTTAAACCCCCCCCCGAATGAGTATTGACAAGTGGATGATGTCCACAACAAGGCAAGAAAGGCCCTCCTGATTGGTTTTCACCCAGGGTCAGGCCAGCCTTAGATGGGAACCAATTAGGAAATCACTACCAGGTGCCCCCACCTTCAGCAATCAGGTGTCCTGCCTCCAAGTAAACAGCATATAAACTGGAGTTTGGAGGGGGGTAGGCAGGTGTGCGCACGAGTGTGCGCGCGTGTGTGCGCGCGTGTGTGCGCGCGTGTGTGCGCGCGTGTGTGCGCGCGTGTGTGCGCGTATATGTATGTATGTATGTGGCTCCAGCAGTGGTGAGGTATCAACACAGCCAGGAAATGGAGGAATGCACAATGGTGCATGTCACATTTGGTGCTGGACTAATCACCTGGGTCCTCGGTCAATTTGTCTCCACCTCCAGTGTATCCAGCATTGTAGGTAATTTTTTGGGCCTTTTCATTCCCCTGGTGATTGGCCACCTTGGACTCTTGGTGTTTGATTTAAGAGCAGAAGCAAGAGTATGGCTGATCTGCTGCTCATTGATGATAATTTCTGTCTTCACAGTCAGCAAAAAGTACCTACCTACCTACCAGCACATTCCCAGTGTTTCTTTCCTCCGAGCTCAGCAAGTGAGACAATGCACAGCCAGTTTGGTGCAAGAAAAGGAACAGTCAGGTGAAGTTTCTCCACAGCAAATTCTGTAATTATCCACAGAGGTGAGAAGTCTGGTTAGATTTTGAGGTCTTTATGCTAGAAGAAAAAAATCTAATACTTAATGGAGTGAAAAGAGAAGATAAAGTTATACCCCTTCCTAAAACCTCTTTTAACCTGATTTAATCTGCAGATTTTGGCTGTATATTTAGTAATACATAAATGCTGCTGCCCAAAACAACAGCAAAAGAAAACCAGTCCCTGTACATAATGGATCTTCTACTTAGCACTTCCCAGAGTTATTCATCAAGGACATAACTGCACCCTAAGTAACCACGCTTTTGATTTAAAAATGAAGGCACACTAAATTCCAGAATCTCCATCTCATTAGTAATCATAAGATTTTAGATCATGTGGAGAACATCATGATTCTCCACTGCAGAACAGAGATTAACATTACAAACACTGACACAAGTGGCTTCCTCTTCCATATTTTGTTTTCTTGCAGTCTTTTCATCTTTCTAAAACTATTTTTCTAAAACAGAACTTGTACTCATTTTTCCAAATAAACTGGTTAAGAACATATGTCAATAATGGCACAATAGCTTCATACATTTACTCTTAGGATCTCTGCTTATTAATAATCAAAAAGTTCTTTACTAGATCTACTTTGGAAAAGACAGCAATGTCCTAATATATTATGTCCTACAGAAGTTTACCTACTTATTTTAAAGATCATATATAATGTTTAGATATGCCTAGTTTATTGCTGACCAGAAACACTTGTGAGTTGCTGACTAGCTATCCTGGATTATTATTTTTCCTTAAAAAAAATTTGAGAGTCAGTGCTGCTTAAAAACATAAGGTCTTACAAAGAGGCTAAAGACTGTGGAGCAATGGAGACTTTTCCCACAACTGCTGGACAACTGGGTGTTAAAAGATATACATAAGGTGTTGTTCTGCCTTTTACCTAAGCAGTAGACCTTTCCTAGTCTAGTTCTACAGGACAAGCAGGAGTGTCTACTGCACAAGCTCCTTCCTGAATCCACTCCTGGTTGTTTCATCCAACAAATTTTGTTTCCTGAAATGAAGTTTTCTTCTGGGAGTCAAAAGTGTAGCTTCTGTGTGTAATAGCCTGTGCCTTTTCTACAAGTTTTTTTATTCCCTATCTAGCATACTGAATTTGCACAGAAAAAAACTTACATCAGAGCAATGCAATTATTGGGCATTTGTTGTTAGTGGGGTTTTTGCCACAAATACTTTTCCTGCCTACTGAATATCTGAATTATAATGTTAATTATATCTATCCAGTACACAGAATTTTTTTTTCCCCACATTACACAGAAGCATAGTTTGGCATGTGTGGCTCTTAGATTGGCTTGGAAGAAATGAATGACAAGTGATTCTGTGTTTTCTTGTGCTGAAGCTGCTATATTTTCCAAAATACTCTGTGCAAATATTCTATTTCAATGCATAGCAAAATGCAATAATGTTTCTAAAAAAATTGTTCAAATTTTCACAGAATCACAGAAAATTTTATTTTTTCAGTTTTGTTATAGAGTGGAAATAAGACAAACAGTTATGATTGAGCATTTGAGCTGATACTCAACAGGTGAAGTAAGTGAATGAATGAAAATATTTTCATACAGTACCACTGACACACCAGGAAAGGAAATACATTTTCAAACCTCTTCACACAAAATAAGTGAAAGAATCTTGCTTCTCTCCATGAACTGAACTCATAAAGCTGGATGTATGGAATCTTTTCCAAGATATGAAACCCCACAAAACACTTTCAAATAATTTTGAGACTGAGGAAGAATGATATCTGATTGAGCAGCCTGGCAAACATTCCTCACAGAGAGTTTTGTAGGGCAAAGGCACTATAAACATTAGTCAACACTCCCCTGCTTTATCATTGCCTAATAGTTCACTCATCCTAAATGATAACCTAAGATTCTTTGAAGACGGGAGGTATGCTACTTGAGACACATTTAGACATTGACTTCTAAGATGTGCATCTAGCCACTGTCTGACACATGAAGAGATTTCATCTGGGCAACAGAACCATTAGTCAGTTCTGAAAATCCTGGCCCTCCTCATGGTTAGCTGCAGAAGACGCTGGGATGGCATTGTTAGCAAAGCTAGTTGGCATCTTCTGATGCTGCAGCAAGAAGATTTATCTTGGATTTTAAGGCATAAGGAATGAATCCAGATCTAGGTTTACCATCATATAGGATAGAACAAGAAACAAAGGGGGAGAAAAACATAAATACTTCCTATATAAAAAAAAAAAAAAAATTATAGGGACTAAAAAGCAGGAGCCATGGGAGGTTCTGGAAGGTTCTTTTTATATATCATTAGGATATACAAAGAGGTTTGGGTGGGTTTTGTTTTAGTGGTGTGTTTCTCCTCCCCCCCCAAGGTTTTTATCATTAGGAACTTTAGGAATGCAGAGACTTTTACTCCCCTTTCTCATACAGAGTTGAGTGACATAATGTTGTGTAGAGGGAAAATTCTGAACATCAAATGAAGTGATCAGTTACTAACAAATGTCTAATAGACACTTTAGAATAGCTCTTAATAACAACAAAACAAACATTTGAAACAGTCTTAATAAATACAATTTTCTCAGCTTTGTCTCTCTCTTATGGATCTGTTACTGGTCCTCTTATTACCCCTAAATTTTTCAAGCATTACGACGACCTGACTTTGTAACATGTATTTCCGTAGCACCAAAAACATGCATAGTTTTGAATTTGAAAATAAAATACTAATGACAGTTTTCTTCTTCTTATGGCAAATAATATTAAAAGGCTTTGTTTAGGCCCATTATTCTTTATGAAGTGTTTTAGAGAATATTAGTGACAGGAAATAAAATGAAATTTTAGTTCAGCAAGAGAACTCAAACATACTTTTCACACACACCCCCCCCAAAACAGTGCTTAATGTCTTTGCAATTGGGGTCATCCAGAATTTAGCTAGATTAATCTTTCCTAGGAAACAGTTAGATACATTCTCTGGTAATTTGTAGCTAATTCCTGTTTTGTACTGCAGATCAAGATTTTAATTCATCTGGCTTTCTTTTAATTTTCTGCATCTATGAGTTCACATAACAAAAGAAATACCACCTTAACTTTTCAATTAACTGATACAATTAAAATGGCGGCTAAAACTTTGTTACAGGTTTTATGTGATTTTTACGATAACTAATCCTATATCCTCTTAAAAATAAAGTCTGAAATTTCACCAAAGAAAAGAAAAATCTACCAGGTACTACTGAATTCCTTTTCTTTCTACTGACTTCCCTGTTATCACCAAGCTTTTTTCAGTCCTTCTCTGGGCCTGTGCAGTTCTGAACTAGCTTGTGCAGTAATTGCTCTTTAGTCTGCACCTGTACAATGGCCACAGGAAGTGCTAGGTCGATGATCATCAGAGGGGCTGTCTCTTGCCATACTCTTATGCAGTTTTCTAAACCACTGGAAAACTCTGTTGTAATTTAGTAGTATCTAATACACAGTTAATGTCAATAAAGGCTCAGGGCAATGAGGACTGTCTGATGATGTTCTTGCATTCAAAGCACTATGAAGAATTTGAATTATTGGAAATATTTCAGATGCTTATAGAATACATTCCTGGTCTGTTCAGAAAACAAAATCTAAAAAATACAAATGAGATTTTTAATAAGAATAATACAATCTACATGAATACCCCAAAATATCTAGGTCTCTAGGTAGTCACCATTCAATATCTACCCTATAGGTTTGGGTTTTTTTCTCCTATGTTTGTTCATCAGAAAAACATAAATGGAAAATGAAACTCTATTCTTCATGTTATTTCTCAATGTATCTGACAATATTTGGTAAGCATCAACATTTTTTTCCAGCTTCCCTAAAACTAACACCACCTATCAATGTTCTAGACAAAAATCTGTTTCTTCTAATGTTTTGTAAGCTCTTTTCTTTTAATTGAAGCTATATTATTACAATTCTATTTTAGATATGCAATACACAATATAAAATGTAAAGACAGTTGAAAGACCATTTCAGCTACATGCTGGAATACCTTGATGAATAACCATAATAAAGTCATTTGGTTTTGTGTCAATAAGTGCCTTTGTAAGGAAATGTAATTGTTTAAAAAAATTCTTTTTCCTTTTCATTGACATGAATCAGTGGTATCAGACGTATTTAGGTTAGAGAACCTGAATAGCACAAAGTGACAGTGGAAGATGGTATTTATGCTTTATGTGTGTCAAATCATCTACTAGTTGACCTTTTAATAACCTCCTTTTATTTCACTTCTGCTAAAAATATCTCAAAAGCCCTTGGGTCAAGCAATAATTTAGCAAAATTCAATATCCGGTAAGAAAAAACATGTTTAGAAGTCCTTAACCATGCCCTTGAAAAGCCAAAAGAACATGAACAATCTACAGTTCTGGGAAAAGACCATGTCATAATCCTTTGCCAGTCAGAATCAGCAGAGATTTTAAATCTTCTTCTGCAAATGTTAACCACACAACTGACAAACCTGAGGGGAGAATCTTGTTGCTTTTCACTGACTTTAAGAACAGCACAAACATTTTTCTCTGCAAGCAACAAGTACATTAAAGGTAATGTGGCATATTGGAAACGTATTAAAATTACACAGTTTTATGTGTAATGTTCAAATATATGGAAGTTAATAGAAGAAACTTTTAACAGTAGATTGCAACAGAATAATTAGTAGGATGTGTTAAGGCAGAAGACAGAGTCAGGTCAGGACTTGATCTTCATTCAAACCTCTTCACCTTATTGCAGAGCTGGAAAACAGTCCGGTATACAGACCTTTAATTTCAGTTACTAATGCTATGTCAGGCAGCAAGAGAATGCTCTTGTGTGGGATTTAGATCAAAACAATGCAGTTCAGCCCTGCATTTTTATTTTTATTTTTTTTTTTACCAATTGTAATTGCATTTTTATGTGTAGTTTCTATATGTTTCTACGGATTTTCTGTATGCAATTATCCCTTCCCATAAAGCAAAGACATTATTTATCAAAGGATATGTAAAAACTTATTAAAACTTTAGGCTTTGGCAGCAATGTCTGAGTGATCTGCAAGATAGCTTTGTCCAGGCAAATGTTTAAAAGATAGAATGGTCAGAAGTATGATATCCATTTCGGGTTTTTTTAATCTCTCAGAACAAATGCTCCAATATCAAATATTTAATCTGTAGCTTGATTTATGTATTGACATTTTAACACCAGTCAGCTGTTTGATATACACAGATATATGCATTAACTCAGTCAACAAGTCTGCTCAGTTAACCCAGAAGTCATGTTGCAGGTGCACAAATTCCAGGATAGATAAACACAGTCTACTTTAGTCTCACAACCTTGCTTACAAGAAACAGCATAAATGCAGTTATTTTGTTTCAACATCTGTAGAAACAAATTTTCAACATGCAGATCTTGAGCTACTAAGTGTGACCGAACACGAGCTGACCTTATGTAGAGGCAGCTGAGATCCATGTGCATCATGGCACTTCAGGATCTGGATGAATATACTGTGTGAGATGCAGCACAGTAAGGAGTTGTCTATATTGGTACTAGACTCTTGCCTCCATGATCTCACATCCTCCTTCCTCCAAGACAATAAATCTTCTTGGAATGGGGATTAACGCAGTGTTGAACATAGGCACAGGGCCAACACTGTGTACACTAGGCTGCAGTAGCTGGGATCCTTTCTTTTAATCCATGTGTCTCATTTCCTTCTTACTCTGTTCCTGCAAAATATGGAACAGACTGCAGGGCTGTCCTTTCGTGGTGATGTTGGAGACTTACTACCTGGCTAGAAATGTGTGGAAGATCTATTTCTTTTCCTTCCCTTCTCCCCTGGTGCCACCAGCTAGCCAAGTGCGCTGCACTTTCCTGTGGTACAGGCAAGCAGCACAGACACTGGTTCATTAACTCAAAGCAACACAAATCAGCGTAGTGTAAACATTCATTTGTCCTTCTAGAGCTGCTCTCATCTTCTACTATACTTGCTTTGATGCTGGTCAACCATTTAGCAGCCTAGCCTGCTAAGTTCTGTCCTTGCTAAACCAAATTCCATCCTATTTTCCATGTCTGCAGTCTTTCCTTCAAAAATCTGCCTACAACAGAAGTCTTGCACATGATGGGTGCTGGTCCTGTACCTGCCTAAGTTGCTTTAAGCTTGGCAGTATTTATGAGTCATTCCCCTCATCTCCTCCCAACCTTTATATTTTATATTCTTGTGTGTTAATACTCAGATTGTCAGTACAAACACTTTTTATTTTCAAGTTTCCACATCATACCTGGCCCTGTGGCCAGTATTCACTAATCTGCAAATGCTCTAGTTCCAAAACACATGCCGTATCCTAGCCTTTGGGCTCCTGAAGCCTAAACCTGTCATGAACATGACGTATATAGCTACCAGAGGCAGCAGGTTCTGAATATTCAGTAACACTAGAGCAGTATGCTGCATGGGCTATGTGCTGCAAACATTATTTATAGTTCACTTGTGAGTCAATTGTTTGCAGCATTTGCTGGAGGTAAGTAGTATTTTCAACCTTTAAAAATAGATGTTAACAGTAGGCATGAATATTAGCTTACATATGTGT